>NC_088398.1:31037351-31337351 GCF_034236695.1 Oncorhynchus nerka
TAGGATAGGATAAAGTAATCCTTCTCACCCCCCTTAAAAGATTTAGATGCACTATTGTAAAGTGGCTGTTCCACTGGATGTCTTAAGGTGAACGCACCAATTTGTAAGTCGCTCTGGATAAGAGCGTCTGCTAAATGACTTAAATGTAAATGTAAATGTAATGTAAATGTACTTGTTACCCCTCTCAGCCGATTACTTTCAATGTAGAACATTGTATTGAAATGTAGATATAAGCCTATGAAAGACCAAAGAGCTTTAGATTTAGAACAACAGTGTTTACATGGTGTATCCAAAAATGTAGTATTATGAAAGCAGTGTTTGCCATTTGATGCAAATGCTTAATTCTGACATGTGTTTATGGCATTTTGAATGCAGTGTTACATTTTGAAGGAGATGTGAGGTATTTTGCATTTTGTGTGTGCAGTTTTGGGAATTGTGTGTAGAGTTTTGAAAAAAAGGAGACAGTTTTGAAAAAACTGTAAATAAACGTTCAATAAAAAAACAATAAAAAATACTCACTCACACAAACATGCACGTATGTACTCACTCACACACACTGAGTTCTGCACTCTGCAGGCTCCATAAATACCCCAGGTGTGTAAACATTCCTCATCCTGGTTGCCAGAGCACCCCAGAAGCCATTAGGGCCTGCCCTGCCATGCAGTTGGGCAAAGCCTGCTTCCTACTCCAACCCACCCCATCCTGGATGGCACTCAACCTTACCCCAGATGGCCCACACATTAACCCTACCTGGAGTGGACCATGGTGGGATTGATGGGTATGTCCACAGGCTCAGGGTAATGACATTGTTGCTCTCATTGACTATGGATCATTAACTCCTTGGCCATCCTGCTACTAAACATAGAGGTCACAGAGGTGAGGGGTCATAAACCCAGACCTGCCAGCGAACACTCACTCCCACACACCAGGAAATGTCAGACCACTGTCTGGAGGACAACACACTACCACAGGATACCTGGCATCTATAAACCTTCATTCAGACAGACTGATGAGTTTAATGTCTAACTGTGCTTCGGGATGGGCAGCGTAAGGTATATACACAGAGATGACTGGTCTACACTTACCTTACTGCATAGTGTTTTATTGCAGCTGACAAACCCATTTGAAATCTTAATTGGTTGTGAAACAACTCCATCAAAGTAGTGAGAAATGGAGACTTCAAATTAATGACACAGACAAGGAAGTAACATTTCAGATGGGGAAATTCTGCAGGATATCACATCAATCTTGTCTGAAGACTGAGTCAGTAACTTCCTTCATGGGATTAAATGACAAAGAAGGGTAATAAAAAATAGTTTTCCAGTGGTAGGCTGCACCTTGATACTACTTCCCTTGGGCAGAAGACTGACATGTGAGGTCATTCCCTATTCTCCTGTAAGTGAACGCTCTTTCTAGAAAGTCTTTGAATGATTGCTTATGTGTGTTATGAAAAAGTAATCCTCTTCTCTGTGATTGGTGTGTTACAGCTTCTGCCTCGCAGGCCTGTACACTGATTACGTTGAATTAACCTTTTCTCGTGTGAGTTCCAAATATCTTTAACCGTCGCCCCTGCTCATGATGTCAGACAGGTCTCACTGTAGCAAAATGTGATTGTTACGCAACAGGACAGTTACCCGCACTGCCCTCAAACCAAGGCACGATGCCTGCTAATTATCTGTAGGCTATGCTCCACCTCGTCAATTTCAAATTATTTTAGAATAAGTTTTATTTTCTAACAACAGTTTGAATTGAGGTGTGTTCCGCCTCCTCTTTAATTCACACAAGAAGTAGCCCATTACTCTGTTGAGGACAAACTTCTCTCTTCAACAAGAGCCCAAACACTTCTCTAGTGTTTCCCCAGATCAAGTATGAAGATATTGCGCATGTCTAGTCAGAACAGGCCTTGCACAAACATTTTCCTCCAGCACATTTTCTGGCTGGCGCCTGCATTGCCTTCGTGGTGTTTTCCTTACAAATTGGACTTTGGACATGTGTGCGTTCCTATCAAAGTAAGTTGGTTATTTTCTGTATATCGTGTGGTCGTTTCTGCTATAGCACACCATATGTATGTATGGATCATAATGTATTAATTGTTTATTCCCATGTTTTCAAGTACTGGTGACAAATCATGCATCCTGATTCTTGCATAAATTGTAATGGATACATGTGATGTGTGTAAAATACATTTTTGAATGTTGTACTGATTATGGCGAGCTAATGTTCAGCTATTTGTATGTGTGGCGCCATGTTTGTTGAAATTATACAATGCATTTTGGTTGTCATGTAAGCGTCTGTCAGAACAAAGATGTTATATCAAGGGATAGTTCACTCGACTGACTTACACAAATGGTGCTCTGTGAACTAGGTAAAATCATGACGTCAATGATCTTCAGGTCGGAAAGTCAGAGCTCTAGAAAGAGGCCCGAGTTCCCAAGTTGGAATTCCGAGTTGGATGACCGTTCAAAGCGATTTTTCCAAGTCGGAGCTATTTTTCCTTGAGTTCCCAGTTGTCTTGAACGCACTGAAGTTGGGAGTCTGAGATTTCCCAGTTCCCAGTTGTTTTGAACACGGCATCAGATTTGAACTTTGCTACCTCAGGGTTGCCAGCTCAGACCCCCCTTTTCAAGGGTTTTATTTTTATTTAGCGTATAAACTTATCTTGTGTTTACCCCCATTCATTTACCCCCATTCATTGATAAATCCCCCATCATAGTAATATTTCCTGCATCATATCCCCCCATGATACCTTCCCCCATTTCTACCCCGCATGGAAAACCCCCTACAAATTAAATTAACCCCCGACAAACCCCCATAAAATGGTTTCATCCCTGTTTAACTTTTGCACAACGGTTAGGCTAGGCAGTAGGCTTGTATTTGGTGTGATGATCTGTGAGGTGAAAACATTTAATTTGGCTCTGTGATTTGTCAAAATCGTAAACGTCTAGTCATGTGCTCCGGTTCTTGTATAAACTGTAACAAGTACATCAACGACTTGTAATATGCTGAAAAGTGGTTCAACTAAGTTCATATTTTTCAGGCAATGAGCGCAGCCATCTTTGACTTTGTTTATTTGCATCTTATAGTGAATGGCATTCTGGGATTAGGGACTTTTTGCCAAATCAAACGTAAACAAACATGGCTGCCGTCATAAAGAATTTAGCTGCTGTTAGCTTAGCTGACACGCATTTATTTTCTAAACAACATTACATTAGTCTCTTGTGCTCACCAGAGATGTGGTGCATTGTAAACTAGTCTAGCTGTTAGGTTGCTAACTTGTGTTTTTTTCTTCTTCAGCGCAACCTGTTATTTACACTGGTTTATGGAATGAGTATGTCTGTGGATGTGTTCCGTGTGATGCATGGATAATAAAGTTCGCATTTATCTTTTTAAATAAAAGGTACAATTCAGGAAAAAATTGAAAGCTCTTTATTTTCCATCAGTTCTAAAAAATATTTAGATGCTTTTCAGACAACAATGCTGTTTAGACGCGTTTGTTGCATCATACGTTCTGTTGCTGCTGTTCCAATCACATATTTGCGATCGTACGCTGTAGGGACTTGTAGGGATTTGTGATCAACAATGATCACAAATACATGATCTTACGCATCAAAGGGTTAAGTTAGAATCTTAATGCTAACCTGTGATTGGTCTTCAATGATGTGAGAACCACTCATTGTTCCTCCCATGGTCCTCCATTGGTCAGAGTTAGAGGTCCTGACCCTCCGAAAGGGTAATCACGGGTTTTAATGACAACGGTGAACAAGCAAAAACTTAGTCCAGCAACCAGTTGACTAGAAAAATACATCACGTGATCTGTTTTACTATAAGAATCAGGCCACTGCAATGAAAACACATAATTTCCACACATAATAATTTCAAGATGGAGGAAATATCACTTCAACTTCAAGATGGTTCCTGATCAACCAACCGTGTAGAAACCTGAGGCAAAAACCTCACACTGTCATTGAACAAAGACGAGCGTCTCACTTTTGGTGATATTATGGCCGCCCCTCCCCCATAACCTAATGGAAGCGTGCATTAGGTGTTGAGAGAGTAATGGTTAACTGGATGGCCTTGTGTAATGTGGCCCTGCAGCACACTTGCTTTGTGACACAGCATTATTCCCCCCAGGGGAGGAAGCATAAATTGTTTCCTGTCTGATACACATGACAGGCTGGAGGGTAAGATGGAAACTGGAGGTCAGGGGAGTCCGAGATGTCTCCACACCACCCATGGTGACTGGATAGTCTACTACCACAATTACCACTCACCACACTTGCACAGGGCTAGAGTCACTGTCATGATACAGCTCCGAGGAAGAAGAGGGAGGTACATGGTTTCCTCATTCTTACTGTACATAACTTCCATAAACATCCAATCTGTTTTCACCAGGCAATACTTCTACCAGCTTACTAAAAAATAATCACTAAGGGGCATGTCATGTCTGGGTTTTGACCGAAGTCCTAGATAAATGATCAATATTTCCAATATCAGACCACTAATCTTAAGCTTATCTTGATATGACCAATGATCTATCATGTGTAACAATTTAGCTTTCATCCCTCTCCTCGCCCTTACATGGGCTCGAACCAGGGACCCCCTGCATCATTACCCATCGCACCACAGAAGCCACGTCCATTGCAGAGCAAGGGAAACAACTACTTCAAGGTCTCAGAGCGAGTGACAATCACCAATTGAAATGCTATTAGCGCGCACCACTGCTAACTAGCTAGCCATTTCACATCGGTTACACATACATATTACACATTGTAGATTTTAATTGTATGCATATGCAGGTACTGAGCAGGTCATATTCATGATTCATTTGCATCTATCAAAAGTGGAAAACAGTAGTTGAATAAGTCATTTGAGGAAATCAAAGAAAACATCAACATATCATTCTCTGTCAAGGAGTTTCACTTTAAAACTCCACAGGCGAGGTCCTGTATCACCACACTGTGTATAAAACAAATCTCATTTAGCTCTCTCAATAAATCTACTCTTTCCGCCTTATTTGTTCTGTTCTTCCACAGCATAATCAATCGTAGCTGTCAGCGCCTCCAAGTTGGCAGCCCAGTCCGGTCCAAAACAATCAGATTCTGCACTGATCCACATTGTCCCAGTCAGCTACAGTCTCTAACCCTTCGCTCAATTTAGCCCCACTTAGTTTCTTTGGCCGGGGCTACAATCCTCAGGGTCCTTCTCTGTTTGTGCAAGCTCTAAATTATAAAAGTAAACAGGACAATAATATAAAGGAATCCAGACACATATCTGTCCTCTGGCAGTCTCTATGGGGTGCCACAGGGTTCAATTCTCGGGCCGACTCTTTTCTCTGTATATATCAATGATGTTGCTCTTGCTGCGGGCGATTCCCTGATCCACCTCTACGCAGACGACACCATTCTATATACTTTCGGCCCGTCATTGGACACTGTGCTATCTAACCTCCAAACGAGCTTCAATGCCATACAACACTCCTTCCGTGGCCTCCAACTGCTTTTAAATGCTAGTAAAACCAAATGCATGCTTTTCAACCGATCGCTGCCTGCACCCGCATGCCCGACTAGCATCACCACCCTGGATGGTTCCGACCTTGAATATGTGGACATCTATAAGTACCTAGGTGTCTGGCTAGACTGCAAACTCTCCTTCCAGACTCATATCAAACATCTCCAATCGAAAATCAAATCAAGAGTCGGCTTTCTATTCCGCAACAAAGCCTCCTTCACTCACGCCGCCAAGCTTACCCTAGTAAAACTGACTATCCTACCGATCCTCGACTTCGGCGATGTCATCTACAAAATGGCTTCCAACACTCTACTCAGCAAACTGGATGCAGTTTATCACAGTGCCATCCGTTTTGTCACTAAAGCACCTTATACCACCCACCACTGCGACTTGTATGCTCTAGTCGGCTGGCCCTCGTTACATATTCATCGCCAGACCCACTGGCTCCAGGTCATCTACAAGTCCATGCTAGGTAAAGCTCCGCCTTATCTCAGTTCACTGGTCACGATGGCAACACCCATCCGTAGCACGCGCTCCAGCAGGTGTATCTCACTGATCATCCCTAAAGCCAACACCTCATTTGGCCGCCTTTCGTTCCAGTACTCTGCTGCCTGTGACTGGAACGAATTGTAAAAATCGCTGATGTTGGAGACTTTTATCTCCCAGCTATCTGAGCAGCTAACCGATCACTGCAGCTGTACATAGTCTATTGGTAAATAGCCCACCCATTTTCACCTACCTCATCCCCATACTGTTTTTATTTATTTACTTTTTTGCTCTTTTGCACACCAATATCTCTACCTGTACATGACCATCTGATCATTTATCACTCCAGTGTTAATCTGCAAAATTGTAATTATTCGCCTACCTCCTCATGCCTTTTGCACACATTGTATATAGACTCCCCTTTTTTTCTACTGTGTTATTGACTTGTTCATTGTTTACTCCATGTGTAACTCTGTGTTCTGTTCACACTGCTATGCTTTATCTTGGCCAGGTCGCAGTTGCAAATGAGAACTTGTTCTCAACTAGCCTACCTGGTTAAATAAAGGTGAAATAAAACATTTAAATAAAAAAACTAGAGAATGGTTCAAAACAAATATGATGTTGCTCCTGAAATATGGAGAGATGCATATTTAGATCTGACATTCGGCACATGTCTTGGAGGTAGCATGCAATGCTGGCTTGGCTAGGTTGTTGTGTAGTGTCAGTGGGATAAGAGAGGAAGCAACCTGACCAAAGCCAGATGGACCACATTCTACTAATGAGCTAAAGTCCAAAACTGCTCATGCTGACAGAAAGACATATTCACATTATTAATAGAAACAACCCATGTATTCATTTTGGAAATGGGAAAATAAACAAGCAAAATGAGATTCTCTCATAAAAATCGGAATCTGTGACTGGGCATTCATTGTGGGGTCAGGGGATTCTCACCTCGGTGAAATGGTGTCTGGATGGACATGTCTGTTGAGTGAGCAACAAAGCAAAGAGGGTCTCATCCACATGCATGCAAGGGCGTTCAAACACAAGTACATGTGTCACGGAAGTGGTTCATACAACCACACTCAAATGATGAGTAACCTTGCGTAAGACCTTAAGACTTGTATTAGCTCCCCAATCTATTGCTGAGGCTTTAGCTCAGCAGGCTATCACAGTATTATGGCATGCAGAAAGCCTGGGTTAATATTCAGGTGTTCACACTTACACAATTGTGCATGTACACATGCACACACAAACCAGCAAAACATGTACCAGCATTTTAGACAAAAATGTAATCAGGTAGGGGTTGGTTTTCTATGGTAATGTTTGCATTGTGAATGTCAGAGGATTTGTGAATGTCAGAGGATTTGTGAATGTCTCCCAGCCATGTTGTTGGTCTCCAGCCTGCCTGGCTCCATGCTCTCGGCCTCAGGTAAGAGGGTTTAGGGTAAGGTGTTCCAACCCTCCTCACTTCTCCCTCTCCATGCAGTTGATAGGTGGTGGCTTTTGTATGAGACCACTGAGCAGTAAAGCCATTCTCCAAACATCATGAGCTGCTGGTTGCTGAGTGATGGAAACCCCAAAGTCACTAAACCCTCCAGACCAGAACCTAACACTGGGCCTCTCAGATTTACTCCAGCCACATGTGCCCCGCCACTAGATCACTGACCAACCAGCACACACAAGCCCCAGCCCTGGCGCCGGCCATGAAACTAACAAATCACACCAATGTTGCAACTCTCCAGAAATTATTTCAAACCTAGCATGATGTGCCTTTTCATATCCCACTTGGATAACCTTGCCATGACTGAATTGGGGAACATGTGTTTGGGGGGTCTGAGGCTTGGAACATGACTCTCTAAGTGACCTGGTCTTCCTGGCTCTTTTATATTAGCACTCTAAGGCCTTTAAACAGAGTCTGTCACTTCACCTCACTTTCCTTCTTTACCCTCAAAACATGTACATACCAACAGGTCCATAAGCCCACAACAATCCTTTTGTATCACTTCCATTCTTTCTTCATTTATCAAATAACTTTTACTTCTACCTCTCTGCCTCTCTTTTCTCATTCTCTCCCTTTCACTCAGTTTCCAACTCTCCATTGTGTTATTTATTGAGTCGTTGATGCTGTCAGGCTACAGAGCTGAGTACTGTTGTGATATTGTTGTGCCAATGGCTGGGCGTGTTCTGTTGGGTGTGAGAGAGGAAGATGGTGAGCCCATGTCTTGAAGGGTAGGCAAACTAAGCCATGCCAAAGCAGGACACAGGGAGTTCTGCACTACAACCATAACAACAACAAAAACATCTGATATGCTGTGACTCAATGCAACACCATAACGCAAGCACTTTCTTGTAGCCAGGGGTTTAACGCCAAAAGGTACGGTAAGAACGACAAGGCCAAGATGTTTTCCTCAATTTGGCTATAGAGTCTCAATTTGACAGTAAACATGTACTGTAATGTCATAACTTGCCTGTGGTTTATCAATAGGTGTGGGTGGACAGGCATTGTCTGGAAATGTCTTCTTCCTTTCCCAGCATCTGATGTATCCAGTTATTGACCACAATTTTAGTATAACCACTTTGGGCCCTTTAAACTCATCCCTTGTACTCACCAGAACCTACGTGCCTGTGAAAGTAAACACTACACTGTCCCATTTGAGAGAAACCAAGGAGGAGATAAAAGCTATGACTCTATCAGTGATAGATACAGTGCTTTGATTGAGCCAGGTTTGTCATTACTACACCTCGCCACCGGTCCATTTAAGGACCCGAATCGTGCTCTTTCCTCATTGTCAACGAATATAATATGAATATGTGGTTACCAAGTAATAACAGTGATAACAACGATTTTGATGTTCATGAGACTGATGATGATGATGATGATGATCAAATCACATTTTCTTTGTCACATGTGCCAAATACAACAGGTGTAGACTTTACCGTGGAATGCTTACTTACAAGGCCTTAACCAACAATGCAGTTTTAAGAAAAATACAAACAAAAAAAAGAAAGAAAAGAAAGAAACAAATAATTAAAGAGCAGCATTAAAATCACAATAGCGAGGCTTTACGCAGGGGGTACCGGTACAGAGTCAATGTACGGGGGGCACTGGTTAGTCAAGGTAATTGAGGTAATATGTAGATGTAGGTAGAGTTATTATAGTGACTATGCATAGATAATAACAGAGAGGTGCAGCAGCGTAAAAGATGGGGCGGAGGCAATGCCAATAGTCTGGGTAGCCATTTGATTAGATGTTCAGGAGTCTTATGGCTTGGGAGTAGAAGCTGTTTATAAGCATCTTGGACCTAGACTTGGTGCTCCAGTACCGCTTGCCATGCAGTAGCAGAGAGAACAGTCTATGACTAGGGAGGCAGGAGTCTTTTTCAATTTTTATGGCTTTCCTCTGACACCGCCTGGTATAGAGGTCCTGGATGGAAGGAAACTTGGCCCCAGTGATGTACTGGGCCGTACACACTACCCTCTGTAGTGCCTTGCAGTCGGAGGCCGAGCAGTTGCCATAACAGGCAGTGATGCAACCAGTCAGGATGCTCTCGAGGGTGCAGCTGTAGAACCTTTTGAGGATCTGAGAACACATGCCAAATCTTTTCAGTCTCCTGAGGGGGAATAGATTTTGTCGTGCCCTCTTCACAACTGTCTTGGTGTGCTTGGACCATGTTAGTGTCATGACATGGGTGTAGATTGTGGCTTCCCCCTCTCTCTCACTGTCTCCTACACCCAGGTTCTGTTATCTCAGGCCATAAATTCCTGGCGGAGACTCTCTCCCCCTGGTCATACAGAAAGAGAGACCACAGAGTGAACAAAGGATTTCACTTGGCCAAACTCCTAAATCCCCAGAATTTGAGAATGGAACCATATTCCTATTTTGGAGAATGTGTAAATGGTCGGTGGAGAAGCCAGCTACGACCCGGTCTGTATTGTTTCATGTTTGTGAACTCATGACAGACAATACAGCCACATTACTCGAACTCTGTTCATACAGGTGCCTCAGTTATGGGGTTTGCATCTAATTCTAATTCTTAATTCTTGTATAAAATAAATGAGTAAAGATGAAACTATTTGTGAAATGATGTAATGTGAGGTTAACTTTTAATTTGAAAGAACTGTATTCCCTGTCAAGTTTAACTAGTCAGCGGCCACGCCCCCAAGAGCACAGACATGATCTGGCGTCATGGAACCGCCTTTTCTATTGTTATGAATTAAACGCATTCCTGAGGAAATTCACATCAGACCACGCAAAATCCAGTGTAAGCTAAGGTTGCAATGGTTGTTGAATTCCTAACCATACCACGTGGAGCATTGGCTACACAGCTGGAAATGATTAAACTCTGAGACTATCGATCCCTATCGAATAAGAGCAAATATTAGATACTAATTACTAGACCACTAGACACCATGAAAGACATTCTGACTTCTAGGGAAGTAACCAGAGACTCTCTGATGAACTGAATCTCCAGCAGATGGAACGACGATTCCAACAGAGAAAACACAACGACACCCGGGCATAAATATATTAATTTCAATTATTCTCGAATGAACGGCCGTTCATGTGCAAACAATTTGCATTTCAATTACTATAATTATCCACTGTGTGTAGTGATCCATTTGGTCTTTCCTGCTCCTTCTTCAGTCCACACCGCCTTTCCTTTGTATGCCAAGCCGTCATATCGGTTTAGACCACCATGGGATCTTCCCTATCATTGTTAGTAACCAAAATCTATTTTTGTTGTTTGTTATGCATTTCTGTGATTATTTAGTTAGTTAGTAAATAAATGATTAAGCCAATTGGTGTACGGATGATTCATGGAGTAGGCTGGGTTCATGCAGATAACCAAGAATTCTACAACATTGAAATGAGACTGACGTAAGGTAAAGAATAATTCATTAATAGACAACTAATTGATCAGATATTACAATATCTGAGGAGTTATATTTGGAAAACTTGGTCATCTGAAGATTTTCCGTGGTGCCCCGAGTTCCTAGTTAATTACATTGACATGATTAGTTTAATCACGTAATAATAACTACAGAGAATTGATTTGATAAAATAAGTCTTCACCTTTAATGATACTAAAGACACAATATTAGTTAGTTGGTGATGTGGACACCAAGGAGCTCTTGAAGCTCTCATCCTGCTCCACTACAGCCCGTCGATGAGAGTGCTCGGTCCTCCTTTTCCTGTAGTCCACAATCATCTCCTTTGTTATCTTGATCACGTTGAGGGGGAGGTTGTTGTCCTGGCACCACATGTCTCTTCGTTGTCCATGATCAGGCCTACCACTGTTGTGTCATCGGCAAACTTAATGATGTTGTTGGAGTCATGCCTGGCCGTGCAGTCATGAGTGAACAGAGAGTACATTTACATTTAAGTCATTTAGCAGACGCTCTTATCCAGAGCGACTTACAAATTGGTGCGTTCACCTTAAGACATCCAGTGGAACAGCCACTTTACAATAGTGCATCTAAATCTTTCAAGGGGGGTGAGAAGGATTACTTTATCCTATCCTAGGTATTCCTTAAAGAGGTGGGGTTTCAGGTGTCTCCGGAAGGTGGTGATTGACTCCGCTGTCGTGAGGGAGTTTGTTCCACCATTGGGGGGCCAGAGCAGCGAACAGTTTTGACTGGGCTGCGCGGGAACTGTACTTCCTCAGTGGTAGGGAGGCGAGCAGGCCAGAGGTGGATGAACGCAGTGCCCTTGTTTGGGTGTAGGGCCTGATCAGAGCCTGGAGGTACTGAGGTGCCGTTCCCTCACAGCTCCGTAGGCAAGCACCATGGTCTTGTAGCGGATGCGAGCTTCAACTGGAAGCCAGTGGAGAGAGCGGAGGAGCGGGGTGACGTGAGAGAACTTGGGAAGGTTGAACACCAGACGGGCTGCGGCGTTCTGGATGAGTTGTAGGGGTTTAATGACACAGGCAGGGAGCCCAGCCAACAGCGAGTTGCAGTAATCCAGACGGGAGATGACAAGTGCCTGGATTAGGACCTGCGCTGCTTCCTGTGTGAGGCAGGGTCGTACTCTGCGGATGTTGTAGAGCATGAACCTACAAGAACGGGCCACCGCCTTGATGTTAGTTGAGAACGACAGGGTGTTGTCCAGGATCACGCCAAGGTTCTTAGCGCTCTGGGAGGAGGACACAATGGAGTTGTCAACCGTGATGGCGAGATCATGGAACGGGCAGTCCTTCCCGGGAGGAAGAGCAGCTCCGTCTTGCCGAGGTTCAGCTTGAGGTGGTGATCCGTCATCCACACTGATATGTCTGCCAGACATGCAGAGATGCGATTCGCCACCTGGTCATCAGAAGGGGGAAAGGAGAAGATTAATTGTGTGTCGTCTGCATAGCAATGATAGGAGAGACCATGTGAGGTTATGACAGAGCCAAGTGACTTGGTGTATAGCGAGAATAGGAGAGGGCCTAGAACAGAGCCCTGGGGGACGCCAGTGGTGAGAGCGCGTGGTGAGGAGACAGATTCTCGCCACGCCACCTGGTAGGAGCGACCTGTCAGGTAGGACGCAATCCAAGCGTGGGCCGCGCCGGGAGATGCCCAACTCGGAGAGGGTGGAGAGGAGGATCTGATGGTTCACAGTATCGAAGGCAGCCGATAGGTCTAGAAGGATGAGAGCAGAGGAGAGAGAGTTAGCTTTAGCAGTGCGGAGGGCCTCCGTGATACAGAGAAGAGCAGTCTCAGTTGAATGACTAGTCTTGAAACCTGACTGATTTGGATCAAGAAGGTCATTCTGAGAGAGATAGCGGGAGAGCTGGCCAAGGACGGCACGTTCAAGAGTTTTGGAGAGAAAAGAAAGAAGGGATACTGGTCTGTAGTTGTTGACATCGGAGGGATCGAGTGTAGGTTTTTTCAGAAGGGGTACAACTCTCGCTCTCTTGAAGACAGAAGGGACGTAGCCAGCGGTCAGGGATGAGTTGATGAGCGAGGTGAGGTAAGGGAGAAGGTCTCCGGAAATGGTCTGGAGAAGAGAGGAGGGAATAGGGTCAAGCGGGCAGGTTGTTGGGCGGCCGGCCGTCACAAGACGCGAGATTTCATCTGGAGAGAGAGGGGAGAAAGAGGTCAGAGCACAGGTACAAGAGGGGACTGAGCACGCACCTCTGAGGGGCCCCCGTGATGAGGATCAGCATGGCGGATGTGTTGTTACCCACCCTTACCACCTGGGGGTGGCCTGTCAGGAAGTCCAGGATCCAGTTGCAGAGGGAGGTGTTTAGTCCCAGGGTCCTTAACTTAGTGATGAGCTTTGAGGGCACTATGGTGTTGATCGCTGAGCACCCTCATAAAACTGACTGTCCTACCGATCCTCGATTTCGGCGATGTCATTTACAAAATAGCCTCCAACACTCTACTCAGCAAACTGGATGCAGTCTATCACAGTGCCATCCGTTTTGTCACCAAAGTCCCATATACTACCCACCACTGCGACCTGTAAGCTCTCATTGGCTAAGCCTCGCTCCATACTCATCGCAAAACCCACTGGCTCCAGGTCATCTACAAGTCTTTGCCAGGTAAAGCCCCTCCTTATCTCAGCTAACTGGTCACCATAGCAGCACCCACCCGCAGCACGCACTCCAGCAGGTATATGTCAGTGGTCACCCCCAAAGCCAATTCCTCCTTTGGCCGCCTTTCCTTACGGTTCTCTGCTACCAATGCCTGGAACGAACTGCAAAAATCACTGAAGCTGGAGACTCATATCTCCCTCACTAACTTTAAGCACCAGCTGTCAGGGCAGCTCACAGATCAATGCACCTGTACATAGCCCATCTGTAAATAGCCCATCCAACTACCTCATCCCCATACTGCATTTATTTAGATATCATGCTCCTTTGCACCCCAGTATCTCTACTTGCACATCTATCACTCCAGTGTTTAATAGCTATATTGTAATTACTTTGCCACCATGGCCTATTTAATGCCTGACCTCCCTTATCTTATCTCATTTGCACACACTGTATATAGACTTTTTCTACTATATTATTGACTGTATGTTTGTTTATTCCAAGTGTAACTCTGTGTTGTTGTATGTGTCAAACTGTTTTGATGTATCTTGGCCTAGGTCGCAGTTGTAAATTAGAACTGGTTCTCAACTAGCCTACCTGGTGAAGTAAAGGTGAAATATTTAAATTTTTTAATCTGTCTTTCATCAGACAGACAGACAGACAGACAGACTCTCTCTCTCTCTCTCTCTCTCCCCAACTCTCTCAGTCTCTCTCTCTCTTGCTCTCCTCTGCTTTCTATTCTCCAGCTTCTCATCCTTACTCCTTTAAAGTTAGTCTCTCATTCCAGGGAGGATTGGAGCGCAAGTGAAGCGGATCACAGCCAACAGGTCACATTCAACACACATCCTTCTATACCTCTCACTCTATTAATCACCTATTGCCTCTCTCCTCCCCTCCTTCCAACATTTCAGCCACACTTTCATTATATCAACCTCTCCCTCTTCCTCTCTCTCTGTCTGTGGCATTGGGAGGGGTTTCTACAATAAAATAATCAAAGCATGATACTGAAACAATGAGAACTGTCAGCAGATGTCTCGCTATTTATCCCACCCTTTTTTTTAAACTATAATTTTGGTTATGTGTATTAAGCCATTTGGCAAGCACCTTCGCCCACTTCTCCAGTGGTTCAAACTGCAGAGAAAAGAGAAGGAGAAAATAGCCACAAGCTATTGTTCCTGAAGAATGTCTCTGAGGGCATATTAAGGCATGTTTCCGGGGCCTCCTTGCAAGGAGGGCCCCTCTTTTAACCAAAGTCCTCCCACCTTGAGAGGATTTGTGTGTGTGTGTGTGTGTGTGTGTGTGTGTGTGTGTGTGTGTGTGTGTGTGTGTGTGTGTGTGTGTGTGTGTGTGTGTGTGTGTGTGTGTGTGTGTGTGTGTGTGTGTGCTGCGTGCGTGCGTGCGTGCGTGCGTGCGTGCGTGCGTGCGTGCGTGCGTGCGTGTGTGTGTGTGTGTGCGTTTGGGCCCCTCACGTGCTCTCTCTCCCCAGTATGGCACCCTGCAGAGAGTGTCACAATGGGGAGCAAATCAAAACTAAATTTGATACTAATCCGTCTAATTGAGGTGCCAGATCCTAAGGTAGATGTTTTCTTTGATCTAGGAGGAGGAATGGGGTGGAGGGGTAAAGATTAGGACTGCTTAAGCTATTTACGTGCCATAGAGAGAAAGCGGACTCTTTCCTTCATTCCCATGTTCTTTCTATTCTTCCTCATACTTTCCTCTCTTTTTTTCTTCAAAACTTGAGGACAAGGTGGGAGGAGGTGCAAGAGGTGGCGTGGCAGCCAATGGCGAAATGTGTTACAGCAACCTCACACAGATGCACATGCACACACACACACACACACACACACACACGCACACGCACACGCACACGCACACACATACAATGCCTTCAGAGTATTCATACCCCTTGACTTATTCTCAATGTTGTAAAAAGTACAATGACTCAATCGTCATACTTGAATAAAAGTAAAGATAGCTTAAATTAATTGAAAAGTAAAAGTGAAAGTAACCCAGTAAAATACTACTTGAGTAAAAGTCTAAAAGTATTGGTTTTAAATATACTTAAGTATCAAAAGTAAATGGAACTGCTAAATAGTCCAACACTCTAACCACTAGGCTAAGAACAAATTCAAATTTAACTTACCTTCCTAAGTAATTTGTACTTTACTTTGCAATTTATATTTTTGCCAACTTTTACTTTTAGTTCACTACATTCCTAAAGAAAATAATGTACTTTTTACTCCATACATTTTCCCTGACACCCAAAAGTACTCGTTACAAGTCAGAAATAGCGATATAATAAATCACTTACCTTCAAAGATCTTCCTCTGTTTGCAATCCAAAGGGTCCCAGCTACATCACAAATGGCCATTTTGTTTGATAAAGTTCTTCTTTATATCCCAGAAAAGTCTGTTTAGTTGGCGCGCTTCATTCAATAATCCACCGGTTTCCCTCGTTCAAAATGTATACAAAATGAATCCCAAACGTTACCAATAAACTTTGTCCAAACAAGTCAAACAACGTTTCTAAACAATCCTCAGGTACCCTAATATGTAAATAAATGGAGATAAATAAAGAAGTGCGCGCCCTCACTGGAACTCGCTACAAACACTACAGCCAAAATGGGAGCCACATATCCGTTCTGTTATACTCACAGACATTATTTTAACAGTTTTCTAAACTTTAGTGTTTTCTATCCAATACTACCATGCATATGCATATCCTAGCTTCTGGGCCTGAGTAACAGGCAGTTTACTTTGGGCACCTCAGTCATCTAAACTTCCGAATACTGCCCCCTACCCTTAAGAAGTTAAAATCACCGGGTAGGTCTCTAAGCACTTTGCACACCTAGATTGTACAATATTTGCAATATTTGCATGTTATTATAAAACAAATATTCAAGCTCTTTCAAGATGGTTGTTGATCATTGCTAGAAAGCCATTTTCCATTCTTGCATTGGATTTTCAAGCAGATTTAAGTCAAAACTGTAACTAGGCCACTCAGGAACTCAATGTCATCTTGGTTAGCAACTCCTGTGTATATTTGGCCTTTTGCTTTAGTTTGTTGTCCTTGAATCTGTGGGAGACAGATTCCTTGAAGTGAATCTGTCTCCCGCTCTCTGTTGGAAATCAGACTGAAACAGGTTTTCCTCTAAGATTTTGCCTGTGCTTACCTCTATTCCATTTATTTTAATCCTAAAAAACTCCTTAGTCCTTGCCAATGACAAGCATATCCATAACATGATGCAGCCACCACTATGCTTGAACATATGAAGAGTAGTACTCAGCGATGTGTTGTGTTGGAATTGCCCCAAACATATCCGTTTTTTGCAGTTTTACTTTAGTGCCATGCAAACAGGATGCATGTTTTGGAATATTTTTCTCTTTACAGGCTTCCTTCTTTTCACTGTCATTTAGATAAGTATTGTGGAGTAACTACAATGTAGTTTATCCATGCGCAGTTTTCTCCTATCACAGCCATTAAACTCTGTAACTGATTTAAAGTCACAATTGGCCTCATGGTGAAATCCCTGAGCAGTTTCCTTCATCTCCGGCAACTGAATTAGGAGGTACTCCTGTATCTTTGTAATGACGGGATGTATTGATACACCATCCACAATGTATTGTATAACTTCACCATGCTCAAACTAATATCTGCTTTGAATTTATTACCCATCTACCAATAGGTTCCCTTCTTTGCGAAGCATTGGAAAACCTCCCTGGTCTTTGTGGTTGTCTCTGTGTTTGAAATTCACTGCTTGACTGAGGGACCTTATAGATAATTGTATGTGTGGGGTACAGAGATGAGGTAGTCATTCAAAAATCATGTTAAACACTATTCTTGCACACAAAGTTAGTCCATTCAACTTATTATGTGACTTGTTAACTTCTTGCGTCGAGCCATCCCGGATCCGGTATCGTGACTACAGCCTCAAGCTCATTACCATAACGCAACGTTAACTATTCATGAAAATCGCAAATGAAATGAAATGAATCTATTTGCTCTCAAGCTTAGCCTTTTGTTAACAACACTGTCATCTCAGATTTTCAAAAATATGCTTCTCTACCATAGCAAACTAGCATTTAGCATTTAGGGATAGCGTTTAGCATTAGCATTTAGCGTTAGCATTAGCAGGCCACATTTTCACAAAAACCAGCAAAAACATTCAATAAATCATTTACCTTTGAAGAACTTCTGATGTTTTCAATGAGGAGACTCTCAGTTAGATAGCAAATGTTCAGTTTTTCCTGAAAGATTTTTTGTGCAGGAGAAATCGGTCCGTTTGGTGCGTCACGTTTGGCTACCAAAAAAAAACGAAAATTCAGTTATCCAAACGCCAAACTTTTTTCCAAATTAACTCCATAATATCGACTGAAACATGGCAAACATTGTTTTGAACCAATCCTCAAGGTGTTTTTCACATATCTCTTCAATGTGGTATCGTTCCTGGAAGTGTGCTTCTCTGTCTGTATCCCATGGCAAAATGAGTGTTACTGACAATTGCGCACCGATTTCAACAAAGGACACCGGACGGCCCCCTGGCAAATGTAGTCTCTTATGGCCAATCTTCCAATGATATGCCTACAAATACACCACAATGGTGCAGACATCTTGGATGAACGGCAGAGCGCATAAGCTCGCTCACAGCATATTCACAGCCATATAAGGAGACGTTAATAAACACAGCGTCAAAAATCCTGTTCATTTCCTGTATGAAACTTCATCTTGGTTTCGCCTGTAGCATTAGTTCTGGGGCACTCACAGATAATATCTTTGCAGTTTTGGAGACGTCAGAGTTTTGTCTTTCCAAGGCTGTCAATTCCATGCATAGTCGAGCATCTTTTCGTGACAAAATATTGCGCTTAAAACGGGCACGTCTTTTTATCCAATAATGACATAGCGCCCCCATAGGTTGAAGAGGTTAAGCTAATTTCTACTCCTGAATTTATTTAGGCTTGCCTTAACAAATGGGTTGAATACTTATTTTCTCAAAGCATTTCAGCTTTTAATTGTTTTATTCATTTTCAAGAATTTCTAAAAACATAATTCCAGTTTGACATTATGGTGTATTGTGTATAGGCCAGTAAACACAAAATCTAAATTGAATCCATTTTAATTTCAGGGTGTAACACAACAAAATGTTGAAAAAGTGAACAGGTCTGAATCTTTCTCAAGGCACTGTAACTTTAATAATACTGTCAAGCTAAATAATTTATTCCAGGATGTCTATTAAGCCTGTAAGACTCCACATGTCACAAGTGCACGGCCTCTGTGTGCCGAACATAACAGAGGTTGTGATTGATTTAAAGCTCAGTTTATTCCCGATACTCTAATTGAAAAGTAGGTTTGCAATTTATCACAGTGTGATACTGCCTCAAAATAGATTTGAGTCAATGGGAGGATCAGGCTGATGGGAGCATGTGAGACAGAAAGGTGAAAATGGCCAAACCGTCCTCAATCACTGGTCAGCTCTGAGCTTGACAAGCTGTTTAAACAATTCCACCGTGTTCTCTGTGAAGCCCCATTGCACATGCTTTAACGTCAACTGTATTGATGATGTCGTTGGGCAAGCAGTACTGTCCAGCCCTAGAGGTTTGTGGGATTTTTATTTAACCAGGTAAGTTGACTGAGAACAGAATCTCATTTACAGCAACGACCTGGGGAACCGTTACAGGGGAGAGGAGAATAAATGAGCCAATTGTAAATTGGGGTTTATTAGGTGACCATGATGGTTTGTATGAGGGACAGATTAGGAATTTAGCCAGGACAATAGGGTTAACACCCCTACTCTTACAATAAGTGCCATGGGATCTTCAGTGACCACAAGAGAGTCAGGATACCCATTTAACATCCCATCCAAAATCACTGCCCGGGGAATTTTTTTTAGACCAGAGGAAAGGGTGCCTCCTACTGGCACTCAAACACCACACTTCCAGCAGCATCTGGTCTCCCATCCAAGGACTGACCTGGACCAACACTGCTTAGCTTCAGAAACAAGCCAGCAGTGGGATGCAGGCTGGTATGCTGCTAGGTTAGTGAGAGTATGTGAGACAGAAAGGTGAAAATGCCCGAACTGTCCTTCCAGTTCTCTCTCTCGATCACTGGTCAGCTCTGAGCTTGACAGGATGTTTAAACAATTCCACAATGTCCTCTGTGTAGCGACATTGCACACGTTTTAATGTCAACTGTATTGTGTTGGTGTCATGCAACCCAACAGATGTACAGGTTTGTGAGGTCCTACAGTGAATGTGATTTACTCGGTTCTATTCTGAGTCTGTCTGATAGGTCAGCGGTCGCGTCAGGTTGGTCCCTGACTCTGTTCCAGGGATGACTGGGGATGTGTGGACAGGGCACTGCCAGCAAATAGGCAGCCGGACTGGGCATGGGGCCACCACGATCTGCCGCTGCCCTCCCCACAGCACCATGGGGCCTAGACTGAGCAAGAGTCACACTGTTAAGGAGCTTATCGCTCTGAGACAATGGAGGACTGATCTTCTAAGACAGTGAAACCATATATACTAATGGTCAAACATGACCACATGGGCAGAGAATGTTTAGGTCCAGGTGTCTTCGTCAAGTCAGTGACACACACATACACACACACACAAATGCATGCACGAGCACACACGTACATGTGCACAAACAACATGTACAACACGAAAGGCTGATAAATGACAAAGAAATCGATAATAAAAACATTGTTCAAGCTGTTTTGTTAGACTTCAGTGCAGCTTTTGATATTATCAATCATAATCTGCTGCTGGAAAAACTCACGGGTTATAGATTTGCATCCCTGCTGTATCCCTGCTGTACCTGACAGTTATCTGGATCGACAGTTATATGTATTATATGTATTTTTTAATGGAAGCTCCAACATAATCAAGGTAGAGTCAGGCATTCCCCAGGGTAGCTGTCTACCCCCCTTACTTTTTTCAATCTTTACTAATGACCTGCCACTGGTACTGAGTAAAGCCTATGTGTCTATGTATGCTGATGACTCAACATTATACATTTAATTACCACACCAAGTGAAATCACTGCAACACTGAACAAAGAGCTGCAGTCAGTTTAAAAATGGGTGGGAAGTAATAAGATAGTCTTAAATATTTCAAAAACGAAATGCATTGTATTTGAGACAAGTCATTCACTAAAACCTAAACCTCAACGAAACATGCATTCACTCACTCACTCTGTCTTTTCCCTTTGTTTCTGCCATTGTCAGGAGTGTGACAGTGCCCTCCGCCTGTCATGGCATGGAACTACACAATACTTACCCCTTGTCTCTCTGCACATAATAACGAAAATAACTATGTTCATTTCAACCACACTTGGACCTGAAACATACAGCACAGTATATTTATTCCAACAATTGGAGAATATTTTTTAAAGGTGATAATTCAGTCTTGTCCACTGGGCTGGCTGTGTCTGTGTGTCTGCTGCGTGGGTCTGTGTATCTGCCCCAAGGCGGGTGTATCTGTGTTTGGCTGTGCAAGAGGCGAATGCCCCCAGGGATCCAGGGCTTTCCCATAGTGAGAATCCCCATCCTGGGTGTATATTTAACCATGGGATCACCTCTCTCATGGCTCTATTTATCTCCCCCATAACCCATGCTGTGTGTTCACTCTGTTGGTTTACTCTGGGGGCATCCATGGTAACTGGTACGGAGTGCAGGCCTATGTGTGGCTGTCTGGCCGATCACTAATCTACTCCCTTATCTGATGTTTTCTTTATCTCCCACTGAGGGCCAGAGCCACAGCAATAACCAACCCCTAAGTGGGACACCTTAATACCCCTTAAGTGTGTGTTGTCTCATCTCAAATCTCATTCTCCTTCTCCTCTCCTGAGTGTAGTGGTAGGTAAGGAGAGGGAAGGAGAGGTGAGGGGGGTTTGGTTATGCTGGAATGCCAAGCGAGATCCGGCTGCTCTGGTTCTGGTCAATCCACTCTACCATGACCGGAAAAACGAGCGATAAGAACATATGCATAAACATCTCTCTTTTTCTTTTTCTCTTTCTTTTTCTCTCTCTTTGTCTCTCTTTCTCTCTCTCTCTCTCTCGTACTTTTCCATCCACTGACAAAGCCCTGGATGGAAATAGAGTATGATAGTGAGAGAGAGGGTGGGGAAGAGAAAGGGAGGAAGAGAGTGTCTAAGGGAGGGGAGAGGGAAGTCTTAGAGATTACCTAATGCTGTGAGTCTGCAGTCTGTGTGCCGTATTGTTCGTTGTCTTGTCTAATTGCCCTGATTCACACTACGTAACTAGTGCACTACATCTCTATGACAGAACAGAGACTAAACATAGACATAAACTGAGCGAGTACACAATGAATATACAATGACCAAGCAATGTAAGTGAAGTCACCAGTCTGAGTGGATGTACAATAAGCAACAACTACACATCATTATACTAAGTTAGCCAGTCATTCACCTCTCTTCACTCTATTACAGAGGTTCTCCACACCCTAGTGTCCAGGTTCTTGTGAGGTTGGAGAGGATAGAGTATTTGGAAACTCTTTATTTGTGTGTGTAATCCAACTGGCCCAGAGTAACCCAAAGACAACTGGAGAGCATAAATCAATAGTTGTGACTTGGACTGCGTGCTAATGATCGGAATATATTTCATTATGGCTAAAAGTTTTAATGGCAAAAATCTGATATCTGAACAACTGAAAATGCCATAATGTGATTTCTGGTGGATGATCAAGTTGTCAATCTAACCAAACAGTCCTGATCACTGAACATTAGAACAAGGGTTCTACATGGAACCTAAAAATGTCCTACCTGGAACCAAAGAGGTTCCTCAAAGAGTTCCCCTTATGGGGAAAGCCAAATAACCCTTTTAGGTTCTAGATAGCACCTTTTTTTCTAAGAGCGTACATCCCCTGAAACTGTCACGCCCACTTCACATAGTCATTTGTCATTTGCTGGTGTTGACTAAAGCTTTTACTGTCAATTAAAACAGCCCTTGATACACAGGATTCCATCTAACGGTGTGAGGTAAACGAAAAATTAAAAATAGCCAAGCAGGCCAGGTGTCCTGTTACCCGGCTCTGGTTTCATACAGAGAGGGAATGAATATGTCGGTGTTGAAAGAATCACACAATTTATATGTTGAGAGCCTGTCAAACCTGTCTGATGCTCTTAACCTCTCCCAGATGTCAGAGAAGAGGGGGAGATGAGTGGAGGGGGAGAGAGAGGAGTGCGGAGAGGGAAGGCGAGGGGGGGGGGGTAGAGAGAGGGAGCGGGGAACGGGAGTGGAGTGGAGTGCAAGAGTGGGGAGAGGGAGATGAGTGAGAGATATCTCGGTAACTCCTAAGCCCCTGGAAGAGGAAAGCAGGGTAGGTGGGCTTTCCTTGGAAGGTGGTTGTAGGGTAACATGCTCCATGTGTGTATGCATGTTTGGTTCCTAAGAGTTAACTACACCCCAGGGAGATATCAGAGGTACCCATGAGCCCAGAGGCTCCAGAGAGCCTCACAGGAACAACATTGATCGAGAAAAAGTCCTATAGCTCCATTGGGGTCCGTTCACCCACAACTTAAAGAGGACATGACACAGCGAAAGTGAGAGGAAACCAATGCGACAGGAAGAAGTAACCAGGGGTAACAGATATGTTTTTGCTATAAAATAAAATAAACTATGCACAGCTGCTTAGAGCCTAAAGATGGAGGGATGGAGTGAGAGGGTCAGTGAAGGAACAGGAACAAGAAAGACAGAAACAGAGGGCAAGGGGATGAGGTGATTGCAGACTGCAGCAGATGTCACCAAACAAACACAGGAAGAACCAAGTGACCCATGATCATGTATGACACACACATCTGGAAGAGGAAGTCCCTGCTGATTGTTGAGGTCTACCAACGTTTTTTATTTATTTTATTTTTTCACCTTTATTTATTTCACCTTTATTTAACCAGGTAGGCTAGTTGAGAACAAGTTCTCATTTGTAATTGCGACCTGGCCAAGATAAAGTAAAGCAGTGTGACACAGACAACAACACAGAGTTACACATGGAGTAAACAATAAATAAGCCAATAGCACAATAAACAACTCAATGACACAGTAGAAAAAAGAAAGTCTATATACAGTGTGTGCAAAAGGCATGAGGAGGTAGGCAATAAATAGGCCATAGGAGCGAATAATTACAATTTAGCAGATTAACAAATGAGCAGATGATGATGTGCACGTAGAGATACTGGTGTGCAAAAGAGCAGAAAGGTAAATAAAATAAAAACAGTATGGGGATGCGGTAGGTAGATTGGATGGGCTATTTACAGATGGACTATGTACAGCTGCAGCGATCGGTTAGCTGCTCAGATAGTTGATGTTTAAAGTTGGTGAGGGAAATAAAAGTCTCCAACTTCAGCGATTTTTGCAATTCGTTCCAGCAGAGAACAATTCTGGCTGCAGAGAACTGGAAGGAAAGGTGGCCAAATGAGGTGTTGGCTTTGGGGATGACCAGTGAGATATACCTGCTGGAACGTGTACTACGGGTGGGTGTTGTTATCGTCACCAGTGAACTGAGATAAGGCGGAGCTTTACCTAGCATAGACTTATAGATGACCTGGAGCTAGTGGGTCTGGCGACAAATATGTAGCGAGGGCCAGCCGACTTAGAGCATACAGGTTGCAGTGGTGGGTGGTATAAGGTGATTTGGTAACAAAATGGATGGCACTGTGATAGACTGCATCCAGTTTGCTGAGTAGAGTATTGGAAGCTATTTTGTAAATGACATCGCCGAAGTCGAGGATCGGTAGGATAGTCAGTTTTACAAGGGTAAGTTTGGCGGCGTAAGTGAAGGAGGCTTTGTTGCGAAATAGAAAGACGATTCTAGATTTGATTTTGGATTGGAGATGTTTAATAAGAGTCTGGAAGGAGAGTTTACAGTCTAGCCAGACACCTAGGTATTTATAGTTGTCCACATATTCTAAGTCGGAACCGTCCAGGGTGGTGATGCTAGTCGGGCGGGCGGATGCAGGCAGCGAATGGTTGAAAAACATGCATTTGGTTTTACTAGCGTTTAAGAGCAGTTGGAGGCCACGGAAGGAGTGTTGTAATGGCACTGAAGCTCGTTTGGAGGTTAGTTAGCACAGTGTCCAAGGAAGGGCCAGAAGTATACAGAATGGTGTCGTCTGCGTAGAGGTGGATCAGGGAATCGCCCGCAGCAAGAGCGACATCATTGATATATACAGAGAAAAGAGTCGGCCCGAGAATGGAACCCTGTGGTATCCCCATAGAGACTGCCATAGGTCCGGACAACATGCCCTCCGATTTGGCACACTGAACTCTGTCTGCAAAGTAGTTGGTGAACCAGGCGAGGCAGTCATTAGAAAAACCAAGGCTATTGAGTCTGCCGATAAGAATAAAGTAATTGACAGAGTCGAAAACCTTGGCCAGGTTGATGAAGACGGCTGCACAGTACTGTCTTTTATCGATGGCGGTTATGATATCGTTTAGTACCTTGAGCGTGGCTGAGGTGCACCCGTGACCGTCTAGGAAGCCCAATTGCACAGCGGAGAAGGTCTGGGGATTCGAGATGGTCAGTTATCTGTTTATTAACTTGGCTTTCGAAGACTTTAGATAGGCAGGGCAGGATGGATATAGGTCTGTAACAGTTTGGGTCTAGGGTGTCACCCCCTTTGAAGAGGGAGATGACCGCGGCAGCTTTCCAATCTTTAGGGATCTCGGACGATACGAAAGAGAGGTTGAACAGGCTGCTAATAGAGGTTGCAACAATGGCGGCGGATAGTTTTAGAAAGAGAGGGTCCAGATTGCCTAGCCCAGCTGATTTGTACAGGTCCAGGTTTTGCAGCTCTTTCAGAACATCGGCTGTCTGGATTTGGGTGAAGGAGAAGCTGGGGAGGCTTGGGTGAGTAGCTGCGGGGTGGGCAGAGCTGTTGGCCGGGTTGGAGTAGCCAGGAGGAAGGCATGGCCAGCCGTTGAGAAATGCTTTTTGAAATGTTCGATTATCATGGATTTATCAGTGGTGACCGTGTTACCTAGCCTCAGTGCGGTGGGCAGCTGAGAGGAGGTGCTCTTGTTCTCCATAGACTTTACAGTGTCCCAAAACGTTTTGGAGTTATAGCTAAAGGGTGCGAATTTCTACTTGAAAAAGCTAGCCTTTGCTTTCCTGACTGACTGCTTGTATTGGTTCCTGACTCCCCTGAACAGTTGCATATCGCGGGGACTATTCGATGCTATTGCAGTCCGCCACAGGATGTTTTTGTGCTGGACAAGGGCAGTCAGGTCTGGAGTGAACCAAGGGCTATATCTGTACTTAGTTTTGCATTTTTTGAATGGGGCATGCTTATCTAAGAGGACATTACTTTTAAAGAATGACCAGGCATCCTCGACTGACGGGATGAGGTCAATATCCTTCCAGGATACCCGGGCCAGGTCGATTAGAAAGACCTGCTCACAGAAGTGTTTTAGGGAGCGTTTGACAGTGATGAGGTGTGGTCGTTTGACCGCAGACCCAATGCGGATACAGGCAATGAGGCAGTGATCGCTGAGATGCTGATTGAAAACAGTGGAGGTGTATTTGGAGGGCAAGTTGGTCAGGATAATGTCTATGAGGGTGCCCATGTTTACGGATTTAGGGTTGTACCTGGTGTGTTCTTTGATGATTTTTGTGAGATTGAGGGCATCTAGCTTAGATTGTAGGACTGCCGGGGTGTTAAGCATATCCCAGTTTAGGTCACCTAACAGAACGAAATCTGAAGCTAGATGGGGGGCGATCAGTTCACAAATGGTGTCCAGGGCACAGCTGGGAGCGGAGGGGGGTCAATAGCAGGCGGCAACAGTGAGAGACTTATTTCTGGAGAGGTTAATTTTTAAAATTAGAAGTTCAAACTGTTTGGGCATAGACCTGGAAGGTATGACAGAACTTTGCAGGCTCTCTCCGCAGTAGATTGCAATTCCACCCCCTTTGGCAGTTCTATCTTGACGGAAAATGTTGTAGTTGGGTATGGAAATCTCAGAATTGTTGGTGGCCTTCCTAATCCAGGATTCAGACACGGCAAGGACATCAGGGTTGGAGGAGTGTGCTAAAGCAGTGAGTACAACTCTCACGGCTGGCTGAAGGACTGGACCAAGGTGCAGCATGGTTAGCATACATTTTCTTTATTTAAAAATGACGACGACAAAACAAAGAACAAAACAAAACAAAACCAAACCGTGAAGCTTTGTGCTATATGCCCTGAACAAAGTCAAAATGAACTTCCCACAAAACAGGTGGGGGAAAAGGGTACCTAAGTATGGTTGTCAATCAGAGACAACGATAGACAGCTGTCCCTGATGAGAAAAATACCAGGCCAAGACATAGAAATACAAAATATTTCTATGTATTTCTATGTCTTGGCCTGGTATGGTTCTCAATCAGGGACAGCTGTCTATCGTTGTCTCTGATTGAGAACCATACATAGAAAAAGGACATAGAATTCTCACCCTAGTCACACCCTGGCCTAACCAAAATAGAGAATAAAAAGCCTCTCTATGGCCAGGGCGTGACAAAAAAAACTTAGGGAGGAGGCTTCTGATGTTGCATGAAACCAAGACATGCATGAAACCAAGGCTTTTTCGATCACAGAAGTCAACAAATGAGGGTGGACGTTGACGTTCCAGGAACCCACAGAGAGCAATGTGGTCTGCTAAACAAGGCATCATTTCAATTAGCTCTATTTTCCTTACAGGCCTCTGCTGGAATGTAATTTAGGGATTAGAAGAAGGCATTGTGTCTTTCATAGAGTACATAATGAACACATGGTATGAGACATTTGAGTGACAATCGTTACAGTATGAGGCGCCCTAAATGTAAGACTATGGATATTAGATATATCATCATAAACTATATAATAATTCCATAATTCTATTGTAATGACCCTTAGGTAAAATAGTTACAATCTCCCCCAAGTGGGTAATTGGAGCATTGGTTAGCGAGTTTGCCTATGGGCTGGGAGACCCACATAGAGTGTTGCACTGTCACTGTTCGCTACAATCTATATAACATATTCTCATTCACATAAGAGGTTCATTTAGATCACTCTGTTGCTTTAGACCATCTCCAGTGTTGTGGATGTTACATCCATCAAGCCTAACACCTGTGATACGTGTCTATCATCCCATTTCCCTGTACTAACAGTAAGTACAAAATACAGTCAGACAAGCTAAGCATGCAGGACAAATAAGCTTCTTTTTTTTTTCTTACAAAACGTTAATTTCTAAGCTCTGCTGGGACTGTTGTCCAACATGTGGTTTAAAATAGTTAATTCTGTCATTTTTCGTTTAGTACAGTTTAAGATAGCAAAAACAATATCAATTGAAGCACCAGGAAATCAATATTTCACTCAAGGGTTTTTTTTTTGTCAGTGCAGCTGACAAACCAAACGTTGTTTGACAGAACTGAACACCAATGAAAAGAGACTGGTGTGTTTTCTTTCCATGGTAAAACACAGAGTGAAAGAGAGCTGGGCCATTCATTAAACTTGTGCTTTTGAAAATATGCATCATACAGAATCAAGCTGAAATAATGAAACACTGCTCTGTATCTATGACATCAAATCAGAGTGTATTGGTCACATGTTCAGCAGAAGTTGTGTTTCTAGCTTCGACAGTACAGTAATATCTAACAAATAATATCTAATATTTTCACAACATATACCTAATACACACAAATCTAAGTAAAGGAATTTAATTAAGAATACAGTATATAAATATATGGACGAGCAATGTCAGAGCGGCATAGACGAAGATACTGTATAATAGTATAGAATGGAGTATATACATATGAGATAGAAGCTGTTTTTCAGTCTCTCGGTTCCGGCTTTGATGCAGCTGTACTGACATCGCCTTCTGGACGATAGCGATGTGAACTGGCAGTGGCTGTTGTCCTTGATTAGCTTTTTGGCCTTCCTGGGACATCGGGTGCTGTAGGTGTCCTGGAGGGCAGGTAGTTTGCCCCGGTGATGTGTTGGGCAGACCGCATCACCCTCTGGAGAGCCCTGTGGGTACGGGTGATGCAGTTGCTGTACCAGGTGATGATACAGCCCAACAGGATGCTCTCAATTGTGCATCTGTAAAAGTTTGTGAGGGTTTTATGTGCCAAGACAAATTTCTTCAGCCTCCTGAGGTTGTGCCTTCTTCACAACACTGTCTGTGTGGGAACATTTCAGCTTGTCAGTGATGTGTACACCAAGGAACTTAAAGCTTTCCACCTTCTCCACTGCAGTACCATCGACGTGGATGTGGGGTGCTCCCTCTGCTGTTTCCTGAAGTCCACAATCATCTCCTTTGTTTTGTTGACATTGAGTGAGAGGTTATTTTCCTGGCACCACACTCCCAGAGCCCTCACCTCCTCCCTGTAGGCTGTCTCATCATTGTTGGTAATCAAGCCTACTACTGTTTTGTCATCTGCAAACTTGATGATTGAGTTGGAGGCGTGCTTGGCCACGCAGTCATGGGTGAACAGGGAGTACAGGAGGGAGCTGAGCCTTCACCACCTGGGGGCATTCCTTTAAAGAAGTCCAGGACCGAGTTGCACAGGGAGGTGTTCAGACCCAGGGCCTCGAGCTTAATGATGAGCTTGGAGGGTACTATGATTTTGAATGCTGAGCTATAGTCAATGAACAGCAATCTTACATAGGTATTTCTCTTGTCCAGATGGGATAGGGCAGTGTGCAGTGTGATGGCGATTGCATCGTCTGTAGATCTATTGGGGCGGTAAGCAAAAAGTTGGGTCTAGAGTGACAGGTAAAGGTGATATGATCCTTGACTAGATTCTCAAAGCACTTCATGATGACAGAAGTGAGTGCTACGGGGCGATAGTCAATGCATTCAGTTACCTTTGCTTTCTTGAGTACAAAAACAATGGTGGCCATCTTGAAGCATGTGGGGACAGCTGACTTGGATAGGGAGAGATTGAATATGTCTGTAAACACACCGGGCAGTTGGTCTGCGCATGCTCTGATGCGGCTAGGGATGCAGTCTGGGCCGGCAGCCTTGCGAGGGTTAACACGCTTAACCTTTTCACACGTACCAACAAATGGGTGTGATCCTTTTACAGTGGTCCCTGCCATGTACGATCAAACCGGTTTGATTAGAAAGCTTATGTAGAATGTCCAGTTTCGATTGATGCAACAGTCAGCATTTGAGCTAGCCACATTGTGAAACAAAATGTGAAACAAAATGCAGTCTTTACAAAGTTATGTCCTGAATGTGTCCAGTTTTTTTGGGGATGCAATGTTCAGACATTCACTGAAGCAGCGACAGCATACACAGTCATCCAAATGGGAAAAAATGTAGGCTACATTAGTCCTGCTGCAGGAGGGACTGGTGTACTTCACAAAATAGATGGCATCAATGAGGGTGGAAAATTAGGTAGATATATTGAAGCAACATCTCAAGACCATCAGTCAGGAAGTTAAAGCTTGGTCGCAAATGGGTCTTCCAAATGGACAATGACCCCCAAGCATACTTCCAAAGTTGTGGCAAAATGGCTTAAGGACAACAAAGTTAAGGTATTGGAGTGAACATCACAAAACCCTGACCTCAATCCTATAGAAAATTTGTGGGCAGAACTGAAAAAGTGTGTGCGAGCAAGTGTAACCGATGTGAAATAGCTAGCTAGTTAGCGGTGGTGCGCGCTAATAGTGTTTCAATCGGTGACGTCACTCACTTTGAGACCTTGAAGTAGTGGTTCCCCTTGCTCTGCAAGGGCCGTGGCTTTTGTGGAGTGATGGGTACGGATGCTTCGAGGGTGACTGTTGACGTGTGCAGAGCGTCCCTGGATCGCACCCGGGTCTGGGAGAGGGGATGGACTAAAGTCTATACTGTTACACAAGGAGGCCTACAAACCTGACTCAGTTACACCAGCTCTGTCAGGAGGAATGGGCCAACATTCACCCAATTTATTGTGGGAATGTTGAGGAAGGCTACCCAAAACGTTTGGCCCAAGTTATACAATTTAAAGGCAATGCTACCAAATACTAATTGTGTCTATGTTAACTTCTGACCCACTGGGAATGTGATGAAAGAAATAAAAGCTGAACTAAATCATTTTAGCTACTCTTATTATGACATTTCACATTCTTAAAATAAAGTGGTGATCCTAACTGACCTAAGACAGGGAATGTTGACTAGGATTAAATGTTTGTAATTGTGAAAAACTGAGTTTAAACGTATTTGGCTAAGGTGTATGTAAATTTCAGACTTCAACTGTACATAGATACATGCATACATGCGTATGCTACAGTAGAAACGACAACACGATATAGAGAAAACAAGGCACTTACTTTGATAGTAACGCACACATGTCCAAAGTTATTATTTGTAAGGAAAACAACAATGCAATAATGCGAGCGCCAGCCAGAAAATTTCCCAGTTCGTGGAAAACTGGGGAAGGGCTCTCCTCGAATATGGAGGTTTGGTCTGGCTCAGTAAAGCGTCAAACATAAATTGTCCGCAACAGTGAAATGGGCTACTTCTATCTGAATTAATGAGGAGGCAGAAAATACCTCAATTCAAACTGTTGTTAGGAAATACTACTTGTTAGAAAATAATTTTGAAATTGATAATTGAAACATAGCCTATAGATAATTAGCAGTGTTAACTCTCCTATTGTTTAGCAATCACATTTTGCATTCTGACATCACATGCATAAAACAACTCATGCTGGGGGTGACCGTTAGAGATATTTGGAACTCACGTGTAAAAAGCTTAAATGTCTTACTTATGTCAGCCTCCGAAGAAAGAGAGCCCACAGTCCTTGGTAGCGGGCCGCGATGGTGGCACTGTGTTATCCTCCAGGCAAGCAAAGAAGGAGTTTAGCTTGTCCGGAAGCACGATGTCGGTGTCCTCGACGTGGCTGGTTTTCTGAGCCGTTGAATTTGCCTGTTTGATTGTCTTGCAGATGGATGAACACTGTTTGTATTCTGCCATATTCCCAGTCACCTTACCATCGTTAAATGCGGTGGTTCGCACGGAAGTTGGAGTAGCAGTGGTCGAGTGTTTTAGCAGTGCGAGTACTACAGTGGACGTGTTGTTAGAACTTCAGGAGCCTTTTCCTCAAATTTGCTTTGTTAAAATTCCCAGCTGCAATAAATACGGCCTCAGGATATGTGGTTTCCAATATGCATAAAGTCCCGTGAAGTTCTTTGAGGGCCGTCGTGGTATCAGCTTGAGGGGGGATATACACAGCTGTGACTATAACCAAAGAAAATTATCTTGAAGATAATACGGTCGGCATTTGATTGTCAGTTATTCTTGGTCGGGTGAACAAAAGGACTTGAATTCCTGTATGTTATCACAATTACACCATGAGTCATTCATCATTAAACATATACCCCGCTCTTATTCTTCCCGGAAATATATTTATTCCTGTGTGTGCGATGAACTGAGAACCCAACTGGCTGGGCCGACACAGACAGTATTTCCCTAGAGAGCCATGTTTCGATGAAACAGAGTATGTTACAATCCCTGATGTATCTCTGGAAAGAAATCCTCGCCCTGGCCTTGTCAAGTTTATTATCCAGAAATTGAACATCAGCGAGTAATATTACTCGGAAGCGGTGGGTGGTGCCTGCCTTCTAAGTCGGACTAGAAGACCACTCCTTGTACCTCTCCTCCGCCGGCGTTGTTTTGGGTCGGCCTCTGGATTCAGTTCAATTACCCTGGGGGGGTGCGACCAAAGGATCCGCTTTGGGAAAGTCTTATTGCTGGTCGTAATGCCGGTAGTACTGGTGAGTTACCGTCGGTCTGATATCCAATTGTCACACCCTGACCTTAGATATCTCTGTTTTCTATATATTTTGGTTAGGTCAGGGTGTCACTAGGGTGGGTACTCTAGGTTTTTGTATGTCTAGGGTTTTTTGTATGTCTAGGGTTTTGTATGTCTATGTTGGCCTGATTTGGCTCCCAATCAGAGACAGCTGTTTATCGCTGTCTCTGATTGGGGATCATATTTAGGCAGCCCTTTTTCCCACTTTCTGGTGTGGGATCTTGTCTACAGTTAGGTGCCTGTGTGCACACTAGTAGCATTACGTTTCGTTTGGTTGGTTGTTTGTTGTTTTGTTTTGTTTTGGTGAGTTTCAGTTCATTAAAAATATGTGGAACTCTATTCACGCTGCGCCTTGGTCTCACTCATACGACGATCGTGACACCAATATCTGTATGTAATAACACAAAAACACAAAAACATTTCTGGTCTAATAACGTATGAAATAATACATTAAAAAAAAAAAAAATACTGCAACGTTTCCTAAGAACTAGAAGCAAGGAATCCCCCTCTCTGTTGGCACCATTTTTCTGATAAATGACATATCATAATTGCGATAATCGCCTACACGAGCTCACACTCACATGTACACACACACATACAGTGGGGAGAACAAGTATTTGATACACTGCCGATTTTGCAGGTTTTCCTACTTACAAAGCATGTAGAGGTCTGTCATTTTCATCATAGGTACACGTCAACTGTGAGAGACGGAATCTAAAACAAAATCCAGAAAATCACATTGTATGATTTTTAAGTAATTAATTTGCATTTTATTGCACATTTTCTGGGATTAAAGGTTGAAATCGGTAATACAGTACTGATTTGACCACTTCACGTCAAAGTATATAAAGCTACAGTGTAAGGAAAAATAGAAACAGCCATGTATCTATCATAATATGAGAAATCGTACAACGTCCGTTTGATGATGGTTAATCATATGTGTGGGTTTTTTCCAAAAAGTTATAGATCCAGTTGCGGCGTATTAAGGTGGTTTTCTGAGCTCTACATCATTTCTGGGATTTTCTGTACTCAAACACAGTCAATGTGGAGTGACACAGTGTGGGGCTTACAGACACACAGAGCCTGCAATAGTTACCTGTGTTCAAACCATCAAAGAAACTTTATAAACCTGTCCTAGAGCTGAAGTCGGTAGTGCACGGCAAATTATGTGGAACTAGAAGGTTCTCAGGCTGAGAAACTGTCACGCCCTGACCTTAGAGAGCTTTTTTGTCTCTATTTTGGTTTCTTCAGGGTGTGATTTGGGTGAGCATTCTATGTTATTTTTTCTATGTTTTGTATTTCTTTGTTTTGGCCGGGTATGGTTCTCACAATCAGGGACCGCTGACTCTCGTTGTCTCTGATTGGGAATCATACTTAGGTAGCTTTTTCCCACCTATGTTTTGTGGGTAGTTGTTTTCTGTTTAGTGTTTTGCACCTGACAGGACTGTTTCAGTTTTGTTAATTCACGTTGTCATTTTTGTTTCAGTGTTCTGTTTAATTAATAAAAGTCATGAACACTTACCACGCTGTGCTTTGGTCCGATTCCTCCTAATCCGACGACGACATCCGTTACAGAAACAGCCTCATCCATTTGCAATAACTTCAATTAATTTCTAACATTGCGAAAAGTCCCAGAATCACAAGACTAGGTGCATTGAAACTGCCTCGGCCCATAGAGACGGACCCTAAAGTTTCTGTCCGATAGTTCTTTCAGGGACACCGTAGCAACACCCGTAAAAAGTGAATTTTCAGCACTAATTAAGGTCGCTGCTAGGGCTCCGAATGACCTATCGAGCCGAACCTCAGAATTCGGGGTCGCCTCAGTTAGGCCTACACACAATGTACGAACTGGACCTGCAGCTAGAATGCAACTACGTGTTTTATTTATTTTTTTAACAGTGAAAACATGGTGTTTTCTTCTAACAGTATACATTGACATCTCTCACCATAGGAATACATTACCTGCTCCCCTAATTTCAAGCTGGTTCCTTTTGTGGGTTATGATTGCCATATAAAACTGTCTACAATGACAATCCATCAGGCCACAATGAGGATTACCTGTGTTGATTTTAAGCTTCCTGGAGAAAACGGAAGTGGTTAAATTGACCATCAAAGTGGTTTTGATTTCACAACCTACAGTTAGTGAAAATCAATCCATTCAACCCTCGGTAAATCAGTCAGTTCTTAACATAAAAACTTTAAACTCAGGATTATGTAAAAGCCTGCCCCAAAGAGTATATGTGTTTACTTCACCCGTGACAACCAGAAGGAACTTAAATTGGGGTCATAGAGGCTGTTTCGAATGGTTAAAAAGGTCATATATTTCTAAAACTTCATATGTGTGATTAGGCAACAGTCATGAGCCAGTACATATTAGAAAACCATGTTTTTATCTGTTTTTTTCCCCCCTTTTTGGAAGACTTACAAGTTCCATCTACTAAGTGCTAAGTATCCATGTGTAGTCTGAATTTAATACATTTCCAGATTATGGTTGGGGAATATAAAGAACCACATTTGTGAAGAGCAGCTGTCTCTGACTTTTTGGGGGGTAAGATGTAGACATCCAGAAAGGTCATAGCAACAAGGCCCAAAATTAAGCCTGACCTAAATTTCAGGTGCTTTTGGGTGACAGTGGCAGAACCGTTCAGGCTAGAAGCACAATTCAACCACAGAAATGTTCCAAAGGTCCTCTCTATCTGTTCAAGCCTAACATTGACCGTGTGGAATTAACCCTCTAACAATATACATTGACATCTCTCAACACAGGAATACATTTCCTGCTCCCCTAACTTCAACCTGATGCCTTTTGTGGGTTATGATTGCCATATCAAACTGTCTTCAATGACAATCCATCAGGCCACTATGAGGATTACCTGTGTTGATTTTAAGATTCCCGGAGCAAACAGAAGTGGTTAAATTGACCCTAAAAATGGTTTTGATTTCACAACCTACAGTTAGTGAAAAACAATGCATTCCACCTTCTGTAAATCAGTCAGTTCTTAACGTTAAGACTTGAAACTCAGGATTATGTAAAAGCCTGCCCCAATGTGTTTACTTTCAGCTTCCTGTGACAACCAGAAGGACCTTAAATTGGGGTCATAAGGGCTATTTCGAAAGGGTTAGAAAGGTAATCTATATTAAACTTAATTTGTGTGATTAGGCAACCCTCATGAACCGGGTAAATATTAGAAAACCATGCTTTTATCTGGGTTTTTTTGCCCTTTTTGGAAGACTTACAAGTTCCATATAGGTAGTGCTAAGTATCCATGTGTAGTCTGAATTTAAAATATTTCCAGATTATGGTTGGGGGGCATCCGAAGAGCCACATATGTGAAGAGCAGCCATCTCTGACGTTTTTGGGGTAAGATATTGACATCCAGAAAGGTAATAGCACAAGGCCCAAAATGAAGACTGCCCCCTAGTGGTAAAGATCCGAAAGTAATCTAAATAAAAAACATTTTATTTTTTTATTCTATTTGAAAACAAAATGTGTTCTTATTTGTTGTAACTATGGGTACACTTATGATAATCTTGCCAATCTCAATTGACTGGATATTTGTCTCATCCAATTTAATAAGTTAAATTGTTGAATATACCTTTTCAGGTTCTTCCAATTAAATTTGATATTTTTAATGTTTTCCATATTAACCTAGATGATGCAACGCTCTCAGGTTAATTCAAGTTTTAATTCCCAAATAGTCTATACAGGTTTGATTTATCATTAACATTCATTAAATCAGTCAAATTTGCTTTTGAAAAGATCATTCAGGACTACCCAGTTATGTATGAAGTACCTACTCCAGCGGAAATCCCATGTGACTTCGGCCTTAGAGACATGTGAACCTGGTGATGAATGTACCCTAACATTTAAACTACTGTTCACACTTAAAATAATCCAGACAATCTCAATTGATTGGATATCATCGTCTCATTCACTTTAATAAGTTAAATTGTCGAACATACCTTTTCAGGTCCTTCCAATTAAATTAGATATTTAGAACTTTTCCATATTAACCCAGATGAACCAAACCTCTCAGGTTAATTACAGTTTAATTCCCAGATAGCCTATCCAGGTATGATTAATTGTTATCATTGATTAATCAATATGTTTTTGGAAAATCCATTCATGTCCAACTCCCACATTACTGATACAGTACTGCTAGTTCATTAACGTCTATAAATAGATTAAAATCATCTTTGGAGCTTCCAACGAATTCCAAACCCAAACTTTGAACTAAAAATGGAACATTTCTTCGATCAATTTTTCAAATAATGTGCAAGCTAATTAGCGAACCACCACCCATAAAAGGATTGATCTCTGACCTCAGCAGCGATACCAACCCTGACTATGCCATGAGAGGAAAAACAGCAGAAATTGTGAACAACGCTCTTCAAAATCAACCATCGAACGCAGGCTTTGTAACGGTTCTCTCCACTTTAGCCCTTATGTATCGCCATCAAAGATGGGCATCGGTCCAATAGCGCAGTGCACAGCTGAAGCACATGCAAGACATGGCTGACATGAAGGGACAGGTCGAGAGAACCGAGAAACTATTGACAAAAGCAGGAAATGAAAACATCCTGCTAGCCGAGGAACTGCGTTTGAAATCTGAACAATTAAAAGTAATGGCAAATACTTATGACGATGAACGAGCACAAACTCAACAAAATTGTTCTCTCCAGGAACAACTCAATTTCGCCAAAACTAAATACGATGTAGGCCACTCCAAACTAGATAAATCTGTTGAGTTATCTACGAACAGGAGCGTGCAATTTGAAAACATGCAGGCAGTTTTGTTGACCGTTACTCAAAGTAACAATGTTTGCTCCGGGAATGAGTAATTCATGTTTTGTTGAGTAATTCACAGGCTTGAGTGGCTACGACAGGGCAGACGAAAATTCCAAATAGTATCCGTAAAGTTCGTAGAAACATGTCAAACGTTTTTTATAATCAATCCTCAGGTTGTTTTTACAATAAATAATCGATAATATTTCAACCGGACCGTAGCTTTTTTAATAGGAGAGAGAGAGAAAATGTCTGCTCCAAGCTGTTGCGCATGCAAAACTCTGCTGGCACCCAGCCATCCACTGACGCGAAGTGATCGTTCTCGCTTATTTTTCGGAATAAAAGGCTGAAACTATGTCTAATGACTGTTCACACCATGTGGAAGACATAGGGAAAGGAATCTGGTTGATATCCCTTTAAATGGAGGGAAGGCATGCAATGGAACAGGGAGCTTTCAAAATAAGAGGCACTTCCTAGTTGGATTTTCCTCAGGTTTTCGCCTGCAATATCAGTTTTGTTGTACTCACAGACAATATTTTGACAGTTTTGGAAACTTTAGAGTGTTTTCTATCCTAATCTGACAATTATATGCATATTCTAGTTTCTGGGAAATAGGCAGTTTAATTTGGGTACGTTTTTCATCCAAACATCAAAGTACTGCCCCCTACACTCAACAGGCTAAGCAAGCGGAGGAAATCTAATCACTGAATCTCTCGCTCTGTACTCAAAACCTCTATCTGCAAACAATGACAGATAAGTTTGAGACCGAAAGGAGCAAGTGCGACACTCACGTGTCCAAATCAGTACCGTAAACACTCAAGTGGCCTCTGCAATGCAGCAGAATACCACCCTTAGCTATAATCTGGTGGAGCACGGTACTCAAAGGAGTGAAGACGATAGAATGTTTCAGACTTTGCCTCCCTCGTTTCCCTCAGTCTTCTCCTCTTGGCCATTCGGCAATGAGTAATGTTGCACCTCTTCGCCAACTCCTCTTGGCCTTTCGGCCCCAATTTCCCCACAGGATGAAGCCAATCCTCTCCGCCCGCTTGGCGCGGAACACCTTGACAAACTTCCCCACCTTTGACCCCATTTCAGGTCAGCCGAATGATACTGAGACGTTCTTAGCTGACATAGAGGACACATTGGATGGCTACCCGGACACTACAGGTTCTGACAGGCTTTACCTGTGTCGAATAGACACGTGACAAGGTTAATTCGTCTACAACAGCAACACATGCTAAACGACTACACTAAACCTGCCACAGCTTTGAAATTAGAATTCAGTGGTTCTGCGACTCACAAACACAATAGCTCACTGACAAAGAAAATAGCTCACTGGCTAACACAGTCACACACCCACAAGCTTACTATCATGGGCTTCGTTCAGCTTACTTTGGCCTACTCATTGAAACAGGAATGGAATAGATGTTACCATTCAAACAAATGTTTCTGTCGAACATGTATCTACTTGGGCCCTACAGCCCATGTTGTCTTGCCTACATAACAACTCAGAGAGTTTGCAAGCACAGCTTTTGAGGCATCAAAACCTCACAACGCTAAGATCCCTGGCCACTCGGTTTTGCAGTTTGACCAGGAGCACTCACTCCAGTTAGAGGGTGCATTATCAGGTATTGGAGCGTTGAGAGATGACACACAACAACGGTTTCTACCACAAAACCACGAATCCAATGACCACTGCGGTCTAAAATAACTGTAAAGTAAGTCATCATCGAAACAACTACCGCTACAATCGTCATGTTCACTACGTTCCTGCACCCAACCTACACAAAGTGTCAGAGCACAAGGGTAATAAAGAGTTAAAGGATGATCAAAACGTAGACCAATGTTCTCTAGAAGTTCCACTACGTGAAGAACTAAAGCGAGAAAAATTTGAGAAAAGGGTCAAATATAATATTCACAAGTCCTAGACGGGGAATTTGCCGGACACCAGGTCCGCAGGAATTAACACCCTTAGCAAGGACGTTAAAAATCACATTTCTGACCACTATCACTCGAGACACTATCCAGGGCCTGCTTGATCAAGGAACAAGCCCACAGGCCTTGTCTATAGACTCTGAAACAAAGGTTGCGAAGAAAAAGGTCAAAAGCTTTGTTAATTAAAGGCAAGCCCACTCAAAATCTGAAAAGTCGCTCTGCTTTCACCATGAACAGAAATGGCACATCACGTCGATGTGAAGGACCACTCCATTTTGTAGGGAATATGTCCATTAAAGGCGACTCTAAACGGCCATACCTGGAAACAGTCCAAAAGGGCTTTGAAGCCAACTAAACGTTGGTCAAAAGGGGAACGATGTGACACTACACTTCGAGGTTTCACTCAGACTACAGTGGTTCCTCCTTTAAAAGTTGTGAGCTTACACCGCGGGACTTAGAGGTACCCAGCGTAACGGCTTCATTGCTCCAGACCACTGCAAGGGGGAGTTAGAGCACTCATTATGCATTTGGGTCCCAGTGTTTTTATATGACCAATCATAGCGAGTGGTTCCAATGACGAATTTCAAGCGAGCCACCTGTCCCTGGTGACTTTCTTCAGCAGAGATGGTTGACAAAAAATTACGGTGGAAGCAAATGTAAGTAATTATAACATCATAACGAGTCAAGAAAATAAAGTACAATTGAGAGGAATATGTTAATTAAAGAAGAAGTTACAGGTCTGTAAGAGCCAGAAATCTTGCTTGTTTGGAGGTGACCAAATACTTATTTTCCACCATACTTTGCAAATACATTCATAAAATCTTTTGCAAATAAATTCATAAAATCTTTTGCAAATAAATTCATAAAATCCTAAAATGTGATTTTTTGGATTTTTTTTCTCATTTTGTCTGTCATAGTTGAAGTGTACATTTGATGAAAATTACAGGCCTCTCTCATCTTTTTAAGTGGGAGCACTTGCACAATTGGTGGCTGACTAAATACTTTTTTGCCCCACTTTTTATGCATATTATTATTAGTATTGGATAGAAAACACTCTGACGTTTCTAAAACAGTTTGAATTATGTCTGTGAGTATAACAGAACTCATATAAGCAGGAAAAAACCTGTGAAATTCCACTTCCTGTTTTTTTTCTGGGGTGGCAGATCTTCAACCAAGCTCTCATTGAAATTACAGCGAGATACTGTATGGATGTGTTTTCACTTCCTACGCCTTCCACTAGATGTCAACAGTCAATAGAACTTTGTCTGATGACTCTAATGTGAAGGTGGGTCGAATGACACAGGAAATAGTCACCACTGCCACGAGTTGACCATGCATTCACTATGTGCGTTCAAGTCATTCTAATTACATTTACATTTACATTTAAGTCATTTAGCAGACGCTCTTATCCAGAGCGACTTACAAATTGGTGCGTTCACCTTAAGACATCCAGTGGAACAGCCACTTTACAATAGTGCATCTAAATCTTTTAAGGGGGGTGAGAAGGATTACTTTATCCTATCCTAGGTATTCCTGAAAGAGGTGGGGTTTCAGGTGTCTCCGGAAGGTGGTGATTGACTCCGCTGTCCTGGCGTCGTGAGGGAGTTTGTTCCACCATTGGGGGGCCAGAGCAGCGAACAGTTTTGACTGGGCTGCGCGGGAACTGTACTTCCTCAGTGGTAGGGAGGCGAGCAGGCCAGAGGTGGATGAACGCAGTGCCCTTGTTTGGGTGTAGGGCCTGATCAGAGCCTGGAGGTACTGAGGTGCCGTTCCCCTCACAGCTCCGTAGGCAAGCACCATGGTCTTGTAGCGGATGCGAGCTTCAAATGGAAGCCAGTGGAGAGAGCGGAGGAGCGGGGTGACGTGAGAGAACTTGGGAAGGTTGAACACCAGACGGGCTGCGGCGTTCTGGATGAGTTGTAGGGGTTTAATGGCACAGGCAGGGAGCCCAGCCAACAGCGAGTTGGCATAATCCAGACGGGAGATGACAAGTGCCTGGATTAGGACCTGCGCTGCTTCCTGTGTGAGGCAGGGTCGTACTCTGCGGATGTTGTAGAGCATGAACCTACAAGAACGGGCCACCGCCTTGATGTTAGTTGAGAACGACAGGGTGTTGTCCAGGATCACGCCAAGGTTCTTAGCGCTCTGGGAGGAGGACACAATGGAGTTGTCAACCGTGATGGCGAGATCATGGAATGGGCAGTCCTTCCCCGGGAGGAAGAGCAGCTCCGTCTTGCCGAGGTTCAGCTTGAGGTGGTGATCCGTCATCCACACTGATATGTCTGCCAGACATGCAGAGATGCGATTCGCCACCTGGTCATCAGAAGGGGGAAAGGAGAAGATTAATTGTGTGTCGTCTGCATAGCAATGATAGGAGAGACCATGTGAGGTTATGACAGAGCCAAGTGACTTGGTGTATAGCGAGAATAGGAGAGGGCCTAGAACAGAGCCCAGGGGACGCCAGTGGTGAGAGCGCGTGGTGAGGAGACAGATTCTCGCCACGCCACCTGGTAGGAGCGACCTGTCAGGTAGGACGCAATCCAAGCGTGGGCCGCGCCGGGAGATGCCCAACTCGGAGAGGGTGGAGAGGAGGATCTGATGGTTCACAGTATCGAAGGCAGCCGATAGGTCTAGAAGGATGAGAGCAGAGGAGAGAGAGTTAGCTTTAGCAGTGCGGAGGGCCTCCGTGATACAGAGAAGAGCAGTCTCAGTTGAATGACTAGTCTTGAAACCTGACTGATTTGGATCAAGAAGGTCATTCTGAGAGAGATAGCGGGAGAGCTGGCCAAGGACGGCACGTTCAAGAGTTTTGGAGAGAAAAGAAAGAAGGGATACTGGTCTGTAGTTGTTGACATCGGAGGGATCGAGTGTAGGTTTTTTCAGAAGGGGTGCAACTCTCGCTCTCTAGAAGACAGAAGGGACGTAGCCAGCGGTCAGGGATGAGTTGATGAGCGAGGTGAGGTAAGGGAGAAGGTCTCCGGAAATGGTCTGGAGAAGAGAGGAGGGAATAGGGTCAAGCGGGCAGGTTGTTGGGCGGCCGGCCGTCACAAGACGCGAGATTTCATCTGGAGAGAGAGGGGAGAAAGAGGTCAGAGCACAGGGTAGGGCAGTGTGAGCAGAACCAGCGGTGTCGTTTGACTTAGCAAACGAGGATCGGATGTCGTCGAGGTTGACGAAGTCATCTGCAAAGAGGGAGGAGGGGGGGGAGGGGGAGGAGGATTCAGGAGGGAGGAGAAGGTGGCAAAGAGCTTCCTAGGGTTAGAGGCAGATGCTTGGAATTTAGAGTGGTAGAAAGTGGCTTTAGCAGCAGAGACAGAAGAGGAAAATGTAGAGAGGAGGGAGTGAAAGGATGCCAGGTCCGCAGGGAGGCGAGTTTTCCTCCATTTCCGCTCGGCTGCCCGGAGCCCTGTTCTGTGAGCTCGCAATGAGTCGTCGAGCCACGGAGCAGGAGGGAGGACCGAGCCGGCCTGGAGGATAGGGGACATAGAGAATCAAGGGATGCAGAAAGGGAGGAGAGGAGGGTTGAGGAGGCAGAATCAGGAGATAGGTTGGAGAAGGTTTGAGCAGAGGGAAGAGATGATAGGATGGAAGAGGAGAGAGTAGCGGGGGAGAGAGAGCGAAGATTGGGACGACGCGATACCATCCGAGTAGGGGCAGTGTGGGAAGTGTTGGATGAGAGCAAGAGGGAAAAGGATACAAGGTAGTGGTCGGAGACTTGGAGGAGTTGCAGTGAGGTTAGTGGAAGAACAGCATCTAGTAAAGATGAGGTCGAGCGTATTGCCTGCCTTGTGAGTAGAGGGGGAAGGTGAGAGGGTGAGGTCAAAAGAGGAGAGGAGTGGAAAGAAGGAGACAGAGAGGAATGAGTCAAAGGTAGACGTGGGGAGGTTAAAGTCGCCCAGAACTGTGAGAGGTGAGCCGTCCTCAGGAAAGGAGCTTATCAAGGCATCAAGCTCATTGATGAACTCTCCGAGGAACCTGGAGGGCGATAAATGATAAGGATGTTAAGCTTGAAAGGGCTGGTAACTGTGACAGCATGGAATTCAAAGGAGGCGATAGACAGATGGGTAAGGGGAGAAAGAGAGAATGACCACTTGGGAGAGATGAGGATCCCGGTGCCACCACCCCGCTGACCAGAAGCTCTCGGGGTGTGCGAGAACACGTGGGCGGACGAAGAGAGAGCAGTAGGAGTAGCAGTGTTATCTGTGGTGATCCATGTTTCCGTCAGTGCCAAGAAGTCGAGGGACTGGAGGGTGGCATAGGCTGAGATGAATTCTGCCTTGTTGGCCGCAGATCGGCAGTTCCAGAGGCTACCGGAGACCTGGAACTCCAAGTGGGTCGTGCACCGCTGGGACCACCAGATTAGAGTGGCCGCGGCCACGCGGTGTGGAGCGTTTGTATGGTCTGTGCAGAGAGGAGAGAACAGGGATAGACAGACACATAGTTGACAGGCTACAGAAGAGGCTACGCTAATGCAAAGGAGATTGGAATGACAAGTGGACTACACGTCTCGAATGTTCAGAAAGTTAAGCTTACGTAGCAGGAATCTTATTGACTAAAATAATTCAAATGATACAGTACTGCTGAAGTAGGCTAGCTGGCAGTGGCTGCGTTGTTGTTGTTCTATCTCTCTATAGTGCTGTTTCTTGTATTATGGTCTCTTGTTTCTTTAGAGGTTTCACTTTGTTGTCCTTTTTCTTTTCCTTTTTCTTCTGTCCTTATTTTGTCTTCCTTTCTTCTGTTAACTAGATATTTTTTGTTGTTATTATTTGTAAGCTAGCTAGCTTCTTCCAGGAGCGTCCCTAGCAACTGCTTAGCAACAAGTAAACAATTCAGCTAGCAATTCAGCTAGCTAAGATAACTGTACAATTTTATGAAAAATAGTTACTTCTTCAAAAGCCTGTCTTTTTGGTTTGTTCCTTGTTTTGTCTTCTATTGAGTCTTGCAGTTTTCTCTTGATTTTTTCGATGTACTTCACTCTAAAAAAACATTTAAATCTCAATATATACAGGAGCTCATTTTTCAGCAGCTGCTCAATTTAGAACTCCGGAACAAGATTCTCCGGTTGGAACGTTATTCAAGATATATGTAAACAACATTCTAAAGATTGATACAGTAAATCGTTTGACATGTTTCTACTGACTGTTACGGAACTGTTTGACATTTCGTCACGTTATAGTGGACTCGCTTTGTGACTTTGGAATTGTTTACCAAACGCGCTAAACAAAGTAGCTAATTGGACATAAATAACGGACATTTTCGAACAAATCAAGCATTTATTGTGGACCTGGGAATCCTAGGACAGATTTCTGATGAAGTTCATCAAAGGTAAGGAAACATTTATCATGTATTTTCTGGTATCTGTTGACTCCAACATGGCGGCTAATTTGGCTTCTGTTCTGAGCGCCGTCTCAGATTATTGCATGTGTTGCTTTTTCCGTAAAAAAAAGTTGAAATCTGACACAGCGGTTGCATTAAGGAGAGGTATATCTATAATTCCATTTGTATAACTTGTATTATCATCTACATTTATGATGAGTATTTCTGTTGAAACGATGTGGCTATGCAAAATCACTTGAAGTTTTTGGAACTAGTGAATCTAAATAGCCAATGTAAACTCAGATTTTTTTTATATGAACTTTATCAAACAAAACATGCATGTATTGTGTAACATGAAGTCCTATGAGTGTCATCTGATGAAGATAATTCAAGGTTAGTGATTCATTTTATCTTTATTTCTGGTTTTTGTGAATGCTATATTTCGCTGGAAAATGGCTGTGCTTATTGTGGTTTGGTGGAGACCTAACATAATCGTTTGTAGTGCTTTCACTGAAAAGCCTTTTTGAAATAGGACACTTTGGTAGGATTAACAACAAGTTTACCTTTAAAATGATATAAGACACATGTATGTATTAGGAACTGTAAATATGAGATTTCTGTGGTTTGAATTTGGTGCCCTCTATTTTCACTGGTAGTTGTCATATCGATCCCGGTATTGGGATTGCAGCCATAACAAGAACCTGTTAGGGAAATGACGTGCCGCTAGCGGGGCACCTCGACAACATCTGGTGAAATTGCAGAGTGTGAAATACAGTGTTCTGTACAGTATTACAGTATTATAAATATTTAACTTTCATAAAATCACAAGTGTAATACATCAAAATAAAGCTTATCTTCTTGTTAATCCAGCCGCTGTCAGATTTCAAAAAGGCTTTACGGCGAAAAGCAAACCATGCAATTATCTGAGGACAGTGCCCAGCACAGAAAACCATACAAACATTTTCCAGCCAAGTAGGTTAGTCACGAAAGTCAGAACTAGCAATAAAATGAATCACTTACCTTTGATGATCTTCATATGGTTGCACTCACAAGACTCCATGTTGCACAATAAATGTTTGTTTTGTTCGATAAAGTCCCTCTTTAAGTCCAAAAACGTCAATTTTGTTGGCGCGTTTTGTTCAGTAATCCAGTGGCTCATAGGCGGTCACAACAGGCAGACGGAAAATCCAAATAGTACCTGTAAAGTTCAAAGAAACATGTCAAACGATGTTTATAATCAATCCTCAGATTGGTTGTTGTCTAAATAATCAATAATATTTCAACCGGACAATAGCATTGTCAATATAAAGGAAAAACAACGAAAGGCGCAATCTAGGTCGCACGCACCAAACAGCTCTGGGACTTTCCACTCTCCACAAAGTGGTCATTCTCCCTCCTTTTTCAGAATAAAGCCTGAAGCAATGTCGAAAGACTGTTCACATCTAGTGGAAGCCATAGGGAACGCAATCTTGGTCATATCCCTTTATATGGTGGATAGGCTTTCAATGGAAAACCACCCATTTCAAAATAATGGCACTTCCTGGATGGATTTTCCTCAGGTTTTCGCCTGCCATATCAGTTCTGTTATAAACACAGACATTATTTTAACAGTTTTGGAAACCTTGGAGTGTTTTCTATCCAAATATATATATATCCTAGCTTCTGGGCCTGAGTAACAGGCAGTTTACATTGGGCACCTCATTCATCCAAACTACTCAATACTGCCCCCGGTCCCAGAAAGGTTAAAAGGTACGAATTTCAACGTGGAGGTGACGATCACCATGTTGGAATGGTGAATTTCGACCAGACCAGCCAGAATACAGCGCGAGCTGATTATGGCAACTTGGTATGAACGTTGAACGATTATTCACTAAAGAAGAAGTGATACCTCCTAGACTGAGTTATCAGTTGCAGCTGTAAACGTATGTGGCCTAGGAAAGGACAGACAATCTCCTAAGAATGACAGGGTACTGTAACATATCCACTCTACAACACTACGACCAGAAAGATTCTTCAAAGGACAATGGAAATCTCTGCTGGGAAAACCAGTCTTCCATCTTCGGCCCATCTATCGAAGCGCTGCTCAGAGTAAATATATATCTTGCATTTTCCTTTTCCGAATGGGTGGTTATTAGAATGCATAAGATTCTGTATTTACGGTAGCATAGCTTCTCACGGTCCGATAGAGACCCAATCCCTTTGTCCCTCAGTCTACCCGCTCTTTCATTCAAACCCAACCCCCTTTCTTTGTGTAACCAGCCGTCATATCAGGTTAACCCACTAGGGGCTTTTCATGACATGATTAGTAATCGATGTATGATGTATCCTGTGTATAAATGTATATATGTAATTCTGTGTGATTATTTAGGAATTTAGCAAATAAATAATTAAGCCAATTGTGTATTGCTGATTCAACTTGTTATCCAGGGTTCATGCAGATAACCAAGTACTTTGCGACCATCAGAATGAGACACACAGTGACGAAGGCCATACAATACATGACATGGCCTCCTGTACTTGATAAATGTCAACATACCAGACGTCCTACAGCTCCTGGATGACTTTAGCCTTGGTGGAATGAATCATGGACATGCTGTCATGTCTGAGAAGAAACTATGTGGATGTAATATAATGTGATTAGCCAAAAGAAGAGTAGAGGAGGAAACCGATAAGCCTCCAAAACAGCATGGCGTCACATCACAAGAGACAAACTTGTTTTGGTAATATCACAATTTTATTTAGATTTTTCCTCCAGGCTCGTGCCTAAACACACATGCATTTGGCATTTTGTTACCCATGTAAAAACATACAGTTTATATTGAGCTGAATATACGGTATGTGAAGGGTGTAATTCGATGAGTGTTTCTTTTAGTGGCACAAGCACATGGAGAGATGCTGGAGGTCTCATGCATCTCATGTAACGTTCTCCGAAGTTAACCTCGATATGGAACCAAAGTATACAGAGATGGAATTTCGTACCATTTAGAGAATGTTCATAGAATGTTTTCAGTGAAGGTATCTTAGCAATGGTTTTGTGGATACATAAATGACTAAGCAAAACAGATTGAGCGGTAATTTCCCAGCAACATTGGACAGAGTGCAGCTCTTCTGTTGTTGTTACATAATTCATTGTCTCACATTTCCCACAGGTTAGAGTTTTGCGTCATGAATCTTGTTCTGGAGCCAGCTCTGCATTCTTGTTTTCATTTAAAAAAAATTGAATATAGCCCATTTTAATTTTGCAGCTGGCGAAAGGGTAAGCAGCCTCCAGGGTAAGATTCATGACAATGAACGTCAACCTGCGTATTTCCCCATGCCTCCCCTGAGAGAGTAGAGCAGGGGTGTCAAACTCATTTTGCCGGAGGGCCGCACTGAAAATTGGTTATATTTCCTCGCCGTCAAAATGTGCAAAAAAAGGGTCCTCTATCCATAATTTTGGCTCCCTAACTGTCTAGCTTTCATTTCAGTGATTATTAGCGAGCTGGACACAGTCAAGAAACTGTCAAGATACAGTCATGAAACTACACAGTTTTGATTTGTTTTTTAGTCATTTTAAAGTATACTGAGTTTGTTTTCCCCCTCAAAGAAAACATTTACAAAGAATATTGGATATATGTTTAACACACCTGGAGTTGAGTGCCTCTCTCTGGTTTTGTGGTGTCATTGTCCTCATTTGTCTTTCTATCCGGCCGGCCCTGATGGCAAGCTGCCTGTTATACAGATGTTCTCAGACTAAATATTTGGACGTTTCTAGAGAAAAGGTCCAAATGCAGTGAAACAGGGTGAGGCTGCAGCCCTAGTCTGTGTAGGGCGGCTTTGAGAGGGGAGACGACAACCCTCTATTCCACTGGAAAAGACAGGCGCTAACTGCAGAATGAACTGCAGAGCTGAGCGAGGCTGTGATCAGAACTACATTAATTAAACCTTTATAGCTTTGTTCACTTTGGTTCATAAAAAGGTATGACTCTGACCAGCATGCAGGTTCTCCTGAGGTGCCTCTCTGCATGCCTAGTTGTGAGGCCTTTAATAAGACCTGGATGGTTTCATCACGGGCACTGAACTAGCAGCCCTTTTGTTTCTGTATGTGTTTCCTGCAGCCTCGCCCCTCTGTGAGATCTCCTCACTGTACACCTCCAAGTTCAGCCGTGAGGGCCACAACAGAACACTCCCATTGAAGACATGTCTCTGTGTTGCTGGGTGTGTGTGTGTGTTTGTGTGTGTGTGTGTGTGTGTGTGTGTGTGTGTGTGTGTGTGTGTGTGTGTGTGTGTGTGTGTGTGTGTGTGTGTGTGTGTGTGTGTGTGTGTGTGTGTGTGTGTGTGTGTGTGTGTGTGTGTGTGTGTGTGTGTGTGTGTGCCTGAGTTCGTTTATATGCATCTGTGTCTATATATGTGTCTATATCTGTGTCTTTATGTGTGTTGTTGTTGTTGATGGGTAGTCTGGATGACTCCCATGCCTGACCAAATATGCTCATCCACTCTGTTGAGGCCACAGGGAAGCATTCTTGGGTGGATCTCCAACACTTGTCTCACCCTGGTCATCTTTTGCAGCTGGGAACCCGCAGATTTTAAAAGGATGATGTAATGCAAACATGGGGTGTGGAGAGAGCGTGGAGGGTGTGTGATGGGTCCTTTGATGTTTGAGGCAGGGAGGCACACATGGCAGGCTCATGATGAGGCCTGGTAGAGCTCTCTTCAGGGCCGGGGCCACTCTCTCGTCAAGTCTCATCTCTTTTTGTCTCTCCTCTCCTCTCTTCTTCGTTGTTCTCCTCTTCTCTCATCTTCTCTCCTCCCTTTTTCTCCTCATTTCCCCTCTTCTCCTCTCCTCCGCTACCTCTAGGTGGGCTTCCCTCAACAACAGGCAGCGTCAGGGTCCACCTTCCTTCCTGCAATGGCCTGCTGCAGATCAAGCCCGAGCAGCTGGACATATCCTCCATGTGGAGCAGAGAGAGAGAGAGAGAGAGAGAGAGAGAGAGAGATCCACATCAGCTTTACTGAGTAGATTCCAAGTATTTGAAGCCCGGGCCCAGAATCAGACAAGCCAGATGGTTCCGGATGACAGACCCTTTTAAAAGTAGGGCTGCTGAAAGCCATCCAAGGTTGGTTCTGATTTCCTTTTACAGAGATCATATGATGTCTTACAGAGCAGTGAGCCAGACAACAGAGGCAATGTGCTGCTCAACATCTGATCCTGGTGCTGCTGCGTCATCGGCAAGATGGTAAAGACACCCTGTCAATAAACACATAAATACAACAGGATGAAATATACACCATCTGTCATCCCCTTCAAAGATTGGCCACGTCCTGTTAATGTCACACACACATGAGCTGTGGTAGACTGACCTTTAAGAGGGTATGTGTGTGAGTTCATACGTGCGTGCGTGCATTTGCGAGACAGACAGCGAAGGTGCAGGTTGAGAGAGAATAAACGATATAATGTAAATGTGTGAACAGAAACAGATAAAAGTAAGTTGGGTCTTTTCCAAAGTCAATGGAACCTTGACGAAATTCTACAGAAAGCAAATACATAGAAACAGGGGAAATATCCAGATAAATCCAATTTGTCAAAGTGCTTCGTGAACAGAGAGAGAATATGATGTAATCATAACATGTTTCATATTGATCTGACTTTTGCATTAGGTGTAGGGAGTAAATTTGATTTCTGGTGTGAACCTATGCAGCACGTGTTGGTCTAGCATGAGAGTCACGTGTGATCCTGGAACAGCGGGTCCTGAGCAATGCAACTACCAAATGTACCAATCACAGCCCTGGGTTGCAGGCTAGAGATGGGGGGTAAAATCAAATATCCACTATTGTATTTTGATTTTAGGAAAGCAACCTGCCCCTTTCTAAGGTTGTGTTGCATTTGAACTTCAACCACCAGAGTGGCGCAATGGCCTAAGGCACTGCATCTCAGTGGAAGAGGTGCCACAACAGTCCCTGGTTTGAATCCAGGCTGTATCACTTCTGGACGAGATTGGGAGTCCCATAGGGCGGCGCACAAGTCGTCCGGGTTTGGCCGGGGTAGGCCGTCATTGTAAATAAGAATTTGTTCTTAACTGACTTGCCCCGTTAAATAAAGTTTACATTTTAAAAAATTATAATAATCAATAATAATAATCAACCTCAGTCATGAGTCCACCATATCTGTCAATGTAAAACAATATCAAGCACTCATCTCCACTTTCATTGCTGCCAGATAGACCGAGAGAGAAATAGACAATGGTTGAATAAAAAGAAAGAAAGGTTGAGTAAAGATCTGGGGAGACTCTGCTGTGTGAGCGATTGCCTTCAGTCGAAGGTAAAGACATCCCCAAACACTCATTGACGGGGCAGCTGATGGTTAGGAACCAGAATGAAGTTTACCCTTTCAACTCCCAAACAGTGACAGGATTCACTTCCATGGAATTTATGAGACAGGATTTTGTGACAGTTGTTTAGTGTTCGTTAACTCGTTCATAGGCAATAGGCTTAGGGTTAGGATGAGGGCTAGTATTCATTGAAGTATTCATTTTTACCAAGGTTGAAGAATATTGCCCTAAGCATACACTCAACTCCTTAGAAATGGAACGGCTTGGGACTCCCACGCTAAACCTGATTTTTTTCTAAACGAAAGGGCAGTTATGCAGTATCCATAGACAGTAGGGTTAAAGTAGTTGGTAGGACACCAGGATGTTGTGCCCTGGCCAGTGAGATCATGGTTGGACAGGGCCAGTGACCTATTTATCCACCCAAAAGATGGCTGTTGCTGCAGCAAGAGTGCCCCCTACCAAGTGTGTGGCCCACTGCAAGTGCACAACCTTTCCATCACTCCTATAGAACACCTGTAGGATTGCCACACGCAAGCAGGCACGCGCGCGCACACACACACACACACACACACACACACACACACACACACACACACACACACACACACACACACACACACACACACACACACACACACACACACACACACACACTCACAATCTCTGGTGTCACAACAACATATCCCTGCTCAATCCCTCACCCTCCATATTGTTACACCATTCCTTTCTACCCAAACATTGAGAATACAGTCAGTATAGGCATACATTGTCCCAGTCGCAGTAGAAACACGAATGGTCTCTTTCCTGCACTATTAAAAATAGGCAAGTAGTGAGTGTCCTGGTACCTTCCACTTACAAAACACTTCCTGCCCAATCAATAGTAGCAGTTCACATCCCACAGCTTTGACATTAGGAAGGACACAGAGTGTGTGTGGGGGTGGTCTACTGAGGCCCCTGCTTTCATTTTGGGTCAGTAGGGTTGCAATCACCCATGTCCCAATGCCAGTCCCCTGAAGCAGCGAGTCGTGAAGTGACGATGTCACACAAAGACCTTCCCCCTCTCACCCTCCAGGTGAGGTGTGTCCCCCGTTGCCCCTTCGCAGCCCCCCCCCCCCACCCGCCCCTCCAACATCCCCCTGTAATCTTGGCACGAGCACCACATGGACGGCTCATGGCTGGCAAACTATGAAGGGCCTCTGCAGAGACTTCCAACATGAGAGAAAGAGCCTTCTCAAAACCCAAACTACTGTATCAATGTGGCAATGTAATAATAATACATATTAATACATGGAACTTATATAGTGCTTTAAAGGACCCGAAGTATTTTAAATGTAATACAATATCTGAAGTTAACAAGGTGTGTAAGAGACTGAGGTTTTCTGATCTTCAACCACTCAATGTGTGATGACTGTGATTAAGGACTCAGAGGACTACTAGAGCAAGCAAGAGAAGTGGGGCAAGATTTAATGGACAAATCGACAGAAGGAGAGATCAATGACAGAGGACGGATGCAGTGCAACAGAGGGTTATTAGTGTATATCTCTGTGAATGTCTTATGAAAGAAAGCTAACATGAAGCAGCTGCTTTCACTCAAGTTCATTTACACGTGGGAGAACTAACGGCTGCTATAAACTCCCAGAGGTAATTCAGTTAACTCCATCCAGACACTATTTAACTTGTGCTGGGGAACAACGATCAACGCGACAGGTAGTCGAGCGGCTAAGAGCATTGGGTCAGTAGCCGAAAGGTCACTGTTCCGAATGCCCGAGCCAACTAGGCAAAAAATCTGTCGATGTACCTTTGAGCAAAGTACTTAACCCTAGTTGCTCTGGATAAGAGTGTCTGATAAATGACTAAAATATAAATATATCAGCCACCAGGTACTAGCACCAGACCTGGCTCTGCAACCAGACTCACACATTGTGACATCATCAAAGAGTACCACACAAAGTCATACAAATGACCTCCATCTGAGAAAAAAAATGATGATCCTTATCGTATCATTCTGCCTTCACATTAAACTGTGATTTTCCCTTTTCTGACGTTTGTTAAAACAAACACAACAAACCATTTTTTCATTATTTATTGATGGCATATGTGAAAACTTCTCAGATTTCAGAGAGCTTGAAGGCTCAAATGTGGGGCCTCTCTTAGATGTATTGGGTAATGGTACACCACATTTCCTCATCTGGGCACACTCCTCCAACAAACTAACACTAAGACGTATTAGAGCGGCCAACACCCATGAGCAAATCCATGGTCATAATTAAGTTTGACTGTCAACATCGTCCAATATAATCTTGATTTAATAGTAACCGCACAGGGACGATAAAAAGTATTGTGATGATATGCAGAAAAACAAATCCTCAATCCCATAAATCTATATGTTAATGAAAAAAAAATCGGTCCTACAAGGCCAAGCAACAAACCCAAGTCTAGATTCTTCACATTATCTGCATGTGATAAACCTGTCAAGGGAAGCACATTTCTTCCCAGACAGTTGGTACCAAAGCCAAAGCCTTAAGCTCATGAGACTATTTTCATCCATAGGTCATTCCCCTTCTTCACACTTACGCCTCCTCGGGGGGTTCCCAGCTGCAGTCTTCATGATTAGGACGCTCACTTCAGTTGCTCTCTGAATCAGTCCTGTGATTTATAACGACCATGGTTTATAAGGACCAGTCTGTCTTTATGTTCAGACAGGCAGCACTTTCTGGACATCCCTTCTCTTCACTCTGCTTCAAGTATTGGTTACTGTAATCTGCAATTGGTGTTTGACACTCAGTATTTAATATGGTGCTTGATAAATATTCATGATCAGAAAAGCATTGTGTAGTTTTGTATAAGCACATTGTGTGTGTTCCTGTCCTGGTGATCAGAGGAGGTTGAAGAACGGCCAAGAGAGTACTCTTTGGGTGCCATGGTAACACGCAGGATGTGAGGAGAAACACAACAGAGGCCAACAAGGCTGACAACACTGACAGAATGAAAACAGTGATGTAATACTTCCTTATCGAACCCCCTGGGATTTGTAAATGTATTTACCTCAATCAAAACTATTGGTTGTCTGTATGTCCCATATTTTTGCATATTACAGTAAGTATGGTTCTAAGAGTAACTTCATTACACCTTAATTTGCATGAGCAAAAGGAAAATATATTATTTAAAACTCTACAGTTGACCTAAGCCTAAGATATCTGTTAGACAACATTTCTTTTGAAAACTGTTTATTCTGTTTTACACACATAATAAGACAACACAATAAACAATATAAATAATATATTTAACTAGAAAAAAAAGAAAAAAAGAAATAACTAGAAAGATACTGTACTTTAGACAAGTTAAACACACTGGGCAGAAGGGTACAAAGGTTAAAGGGCAAGCTGTAATTAATACAGGAGGTCACCTCACCATTGTTCCTGTAAACAGACAAGGGATAGGGATGGAGAAATGCAACCACTCACACTCACAGACAGTCATGGCCACAGACTGACCGTCCATTGGACCAAAAGTAACGTTTTTTTTTAAATGTATTTATTTATTTGATATATTTATTAACAAATCTGGGCAAAACAAGTTCACATTTTAGGCTCTGACAGGGCAAGAGGAATAAGGCATCCACAAGTCACACTCAATAAGAACCAATAGGCACATCACCAACCTCAATGTCCCCCTGAAAAACACCCCCACAAAGATTCAGGGTGGCAGGTAGCCTAGTTGTTAGAGTGTTGGACTTGTAAATGAAAGGTTGCAAGATTGAAAAATGCAGTTAACCCACGGGTCCTAGGCTGTCATTGAAAATAAGAGTTTGTTCTTAACTGACTTGCCTAGTTAAATAAAGGTAAAATAGAAAAATAAATGCTCTTCCAACCAGTAAATCACAGGGGTGTAAAATACAGTCTTGTTTTTGTTTTAATATGAATGCCATCAGAGGATGGACTGTTTAAAGTCAAGACTGGAATGGAGCCCAAGCCTCATAAAACAGTTTGTAGTTCCCATGTGTGTTGAATGAATTTTTGACTAATTTCAGAGAGCACAACACATCTCCCACCCAATATTTATAAGATGGAGGAACTGCCATTTTCCAGTACTGGAGTATTAGCCGTCTAGCTAAAAGTGTTGTATAAGCAACAGTGTCCGACTGAATTCTTCACAGCGGGGTACCAATGGGCAGAACTCCAAAAAGGCCAGTAAAGGGAGACGGATCTAGAACAGTGTCATATATAAAATTAGCAACAACAAAAAAACATCCTCTCACTGTCAAATGTGTGAATATTTGTATGAAAATAATAAGATTCAACAACTGAGACATAAACTGAACAAGTTCCACAGACATGTGGAATGGAATAATGTGTCCCTGAACAAAAGGGGGGTCAAAACCAAAAGTAACCAAAAGTACTGCAGTGCAACTCCTCCTTGTGGACTGAACCAGATTTGCCAGTTCTAGCTGTGAGATGTTACCCCACTCTTCCACCAAGGCACCTGCAAGATCCCGGATATTTCTGGGGGGGGATGGCCCTAGCCCTCACCCTCCGATCCAACAGAACACTGACATTCCTGTCTTGCAGGAAATCACACACAGAATGAGCAGTATGGCTCATGGCATTGTCATGCTGGAGGGTCATGTCAGGATGAGCTTGCAGGAAGGTACCGCATGAGGGACGAGGATGTCTCCCTGTCATGCACAGCGTTGAGATTGCCTGCAATGACAACAAGCTCATGTCGATGATGCTGTGACACACCGCCCCAGACCATGATGGACCCTCCACCTCCAATTCGATCCCGCTCCAGAGTACAGGCCTCAGTGTAACGCTCATCCCTTCAATGATAAATGCGAATCCGACCATCACCCCTGGTGAGACAAAACCGCGATTCGTCAGTGAAGAGCACTTTTTGCCAGTCCTGTCTGGTCCAGCGACTGTGTTTATGTCCATAGGCAACATTGCCGGTGATGTCTGGTGACTACCTGCCTTACAACAGGCCTACAAGCCCTGAGTCCAGCCTCTTTCAGCCTATTGCGGACAGTCTTAGCACTGATGAAGGGATTGTGCGTTCCTGGTGTAACTCGGGCAGTTGTTGTTGCCATGCTGTACTTGTCCCGCAGGTGTGATGTTCGGATGTACCAATACTGTGCAGGTGTTGTTACACATGGTCTGCCACTGTGAGGGCAATCAGCTGTCCATCCTGTCTCCCTGTAGCTCTGTCTTAGGTGTCTCACAGTACGGACACTGCAATTTATTGCCCTGGCCACATCTGGAGTCCTCATGCCTCCTTGCAGCTTCACGCAGATGACCAGGGACCCTGGGCTTCTTTCTTTTGGTGTTTTTCAGAGTCAGTAGAAAGGCCTCTTTAGTGTCCTAAGTTTTCATAACTGTGACCTTAATTGCCTTCCGTCTGTAAGCTGTTAGTGTCTTAACGACCGTTCCACTGGTGCATGTTCATTAATTGTTTATGGTTCATTGAACAAGCATGGGAAACAGTGTTGAAAACCTTTACAATGAAGGTCTGTGAAGCTATTTCGATTTTTACTAATTATCTTTGAAAGACAGGGTCCTGAAAAAGGGACATTTTGCTTAGTTTATTAGAGAAACATTTAAATATTATTTACCAGAAACCAGAAAGTTTATGAATGTCCCAAAACATATGAAAAAGTGTGGCTGGTTCTGTTTTTATTCAGACTCGATCTGGACCCAGAGTGGTCTTGGGTGAGTAGGATCAGTCTGTAGCCAGTACAAAAGGGCTCTGAAATTTGCAGTCCAATAGTAAGTCTGAAATTTTGGTAGAGCTAAATGCCTTTGTAAATGTTTTCTACCAATCCGTGGTAACTTGCCATCCCAAATAAAATACATGAATGTTTAATTGTCTAAGGATCGACGCTGGTAGGCGAGAAGCAAGAACAGGGAGTAAAAATGTAATTAACAATGGACATGGAACAGGACAGGACAGCGTCTGGACATGAAAACATAACGACATTAATGCTGACACGGGGAACCAAAGGAGGAACACACAGATATAGATGGGGCAATCAACAAAGTGAAGGAGTCCAGGTGAGTCCAGTGAGCGCTGATGCGTGTAACGATGGTGACAGGCGTGCGTAATGAAGGGCAACCTGGTGCCCTCGAGTGCCAGAGAGGGAGAGCGGGAGCAGGCGTGACAGTACCCCCCCCCCCCCCCCCCCACCCCCCACCTGGGCGAGCCTGACGGTCCGGCCCGAGGCAAGCCGGCTGAGGCGTAGAAGCCCGACAAGCCAGCAGAGGCGTGGGAGCCTGGCGAGCCGGCTGAGGCGTGGAAGCCTGACGATCTGTCTGAGGCATGAAAGCCTGATGATACCGCTGAGGCATGGGAGCTTGGCGAGCCGGCTGAGGCGTGGGAGCCCGATGAACTGGCATGACGTGGGATGGGCGCCCGCCGAGCCAACCGAGGCAAGAAAACCTCTCGAGCCAGCTAAGGCGTAGAAGCCCGACGAGCTATCTGAGGCACCCTGGTTCCATCGGCGACAGCACCCGGACGTGACATCACCAACAAAAACAAAATAACAAAAACTGCCTGATGCTTCACATAATGACGTCAGCATTCTGTTTGTTTGGAGAGAAAAAAAGTCCAGACCCGGTGATTTACCACTTTTCATTGCGGACTCTGCAGTTGCAATCTCCTCAGGTGTAAATTTGTCTTCTAAACCGTCATGGGAGTCCGTATCAATTGAAGGCATAGTCAGACCATCGAAGAACGAATCAATCAACAAAGGGTCTTGAGGAGATTCGGAGGTGTACAGGGCAGAGTAAAATCGTTTGAATTGATCATTGATCTCTTTATGTATAACTGTGGTCGCACCATACACAGTCCTTATTTGTGGGATTACACGTGAGGCCTCAGATGTATGGATCTGATGTGCAAGGAGTTTACTGGCCTTGTTGCCTTGCTCATACATTCTGTATCAAGCTCGTAAAAGTAATTGTTCAGCTTGTCTGGTAGAAAGCTCATCAAATTCAGATTGGAGTAGCTGGCGTTCTTTATATACAGTGCCTTGCGAAAGTATTCGGCCCCCTTGAACTTTGCGACCTTTTGCCACATTTCAGGCTTCAAACATAAAGATATAAAACTGTATTTTTTTTGTGAAGAATCAACAACAAGTGGGACACAATCATGAAGTGGAACGACATTTATTGGATATTTCAAACTTTTTTAACAAAAAAATTGGGTGTGCAAAATTATTCAGCTCCTTTACTTTCAGTGCAGCAAAATCTCTCCAGAAGTTCAGTGAGGATCTCTGAATGATCCAATGTTGACCTAAATGACTAATGATGATAAATACAATCCACCTGTGTGTAATCAAGTCTCCGTATAAATGCACCTGCACTGTGATAGTCTCAGAGGTCCGTTAAAAGCGCAGAGAGCACAAGGAACACACCAGGCAGGTCCGAGATACTGTTGTGAAGAAGTTTAAAGCCGGATTTGGATACAAAAAGATTTCCCAAGCTTTAAACATCCCAAGGAGCACTGTGCAAGCGATAATATTGAAATGGAAGGAGTATCAGACCACTGCAAATCTACCAAGACCTGGCCGACCCTCTAAACTTTCAGCTCATACAAGGAGAAGACTGATCAGAGATGCAGCCAAGAGGCCCATGATCACTCTGGATGAACTGCAGAGATCTACAGCTGAGGTGGGAGACTCTGTCCATAGGACAACAATCAGTCGTATATTGCACAAATCTGGCCTTTATGGAAGAGTGGCAAGAAGAAAGCCATTTCTTAAAGATATCCATAAAAAGTGTCGTTTAAAGTTTGCCACAAGCCACCTGGGAGACACACCAAACATGTGGAAGAAGGTGCTCTGGTCAGATGAAACCAAAATTGAACTTTTTGGCAACAATGCAAAACGTTATGTTTGGCGTAAAAGCAACACAGCCCATCACCCTGAACACACCATCCCCACTGTCAAATATGGTGGTGGCAGCATCATGGTTTGGGCCTGCTTTTCTTCAGCAGGGACAGGGAAGATGGTTAAAATTGATGGGAAGATGGATGGAGCCAAATACAGGACCATTCTGGAAGAAAACCTGATGGAGTCTGCAAAAGACCTGAGACTTTGACAGAGATTTGTCTTCCAACAAGACAATGATCCAAAACATAAAGCAAAATCTACAATTGATGGGAAGATGGATGGAGCCAAATACAGGACCATTCTGGAAGAAAACCTGATGGAGTCTGCAAAAGACCTGAGACTGGGACAGAGATGTGTCTTCCAACAAGACAATGATCCAAAACATAAAGCAAAATCTACAATGGAATGGTTCAAAAATAAACATATCCAGGTGTTAGAATGGCCACGTCAAAGTCCAGACCTGAATCCAATCGAGAATCTGTGGAAAGAACTGAAAACTGCTGTTCACAAATGCTTTCCATCCAACCTCACTGAGCTCGAGGAGAAATGGGAAAAAATGTCAGTCTCTCGGTGTGCAAAACTGATAGAGACATACCCCAAGCGACTTACAGCTGTAATCGCAGCAAAAGGTGGCACTACAAAGTATTAACTTAAGGGGGCTGAATAATTTTGCACGCCCAATTTTTCAGTTTTTGATTTGTTAAAAAAGTTTGAAATATCCAATAAATGTCGTTCCACTTCATGATTGTGTCCCACTTGTTGTTGATTCTTCACTAAAAAATACAGTTCTATATCTTTATGTTTGAAGCCTGAAATGTGGCAAAAGGTCGCAAAGTTCAAGGGGGCCGAATACTTTCGCAAGGCACTGTAGATCAGAGGAAGGATCTGTAGCATACTTCTTATCCAATGTAGCTATTGCTTTGCTCAGGTCTCAAAGCCGCTGAGAGCAAGCTTTATTTTTTGGGTTGTATAAGAAATAATTTCTCCACGTAGGAATGCTTTGAGGGACTCCCATATGAAAGAGTATCTGGTGTTGAATTAATTTCTAGGAATTTCAGAATAATTAAATTGACAAACTCCTTATCTGAGAGTAAAATGGAGTTAAGACGCCAACTGGGGATATTGTACAGTTTAAATCTCCCGTAAAATCAACTAATGGGAATCTACATTGGGTATAGCAGATAAAAAGGAAAACCTTTAACTTGTGTCATCCCAATTGCTAGCATAAACTCTAGCCAAAACAAGAGGGGTAGAGAACAATTTACCAGTTACTATGATGTATCATCCCTTAGGATCAGCAATAACTTCAGAAGCTACAAATGCAGTAGAACCAAAATGGCAGCACCTCTTGATTTACTATGAAAGTTTAAAGTTTGACCTACCCAGTCGCTGCAAATACTAAAGTGCTCACCAGTCCTCAAATTCTAAATTTGCTTTCAAAACCTTTAAATGTGTCAGCACCCTCTTACGCTTCACAAGTTCCATGAAATGTACTTGATTGTATTATTTTGGCGACCTTGAGCACTCCCGTTGTGCAACCCTGCCATTAGATCATAGAGTGGAATTATTACTCTCAGAGTAATAATGTAGGGTACTTGGAAAAAGTACAGAAAAATAAATACTATCCACAGTCAGCAAGCAACAATTATACAACATTTCTTTGGTAATGTGGTTTGTTTGTATAAGAGTAAAACAATATCCACAAAAGTAAAACAATAAAAGCTAAATCGGGGAAACCGGGAATGTTGTCAAACATATTTGAATGGGAACTATAAGGGCCCTGAGGACTATTATGCTGCCAGTGACACATCCTGCATACAATTACCAATAATGTGATTTGGGCTCTCCCACAATGCACCACAATGAGTGTGTGTTTGTGTGTAGTTGTGTATTGTTGGTGTGTGTGAGTGCCTTTTTAGCTTGTGTGTGTTTGAACTAGCATGTCATTGTGCCTGTGTTTGCCACTGTTACATGGGGACAATGGTGTGAAGGGGTTAATATGGGGTGATGTTGACACACACGGGGAGGGGAGAGGGAGAGAGAGGGAGAGATGCCGATTCTAATAGAGAGAGGACAGGGGCTGAGAAAAGATGGTGCCAGTCTGCACGTAGGTCCCGTCTCTTTGCCTGTCAACCAGTCCAGAGGAGGGGGCGAGTGGGCGCAGGGGAAACAGGGTTCTGGTTTCACAGGTCTTTGCTTTGTGGGATGATCTCATTTTCCGTAATAGGATGAACAATTTTTGACCCATTAATTCAGTGTAGTTACAAGGTTAAATCTGTGTGGTTACAGGGTTAAAACAGAAACAACTCAATGGGTTAAGTTCAGGTATTATTTTCAAGTGGCTAAGGCTATGGTTTTGGGAAGGCAATAAAAAAAAAGATATAAACCATTGCACTGTTTAAGTATTCTCCCTACTTGCTAGAGAATTGTGAAATGCCATGGCACAGTGGTCCTCGGGACCTTTTCAAATGTCTGAAATCGACAGCTCTTTCTTGTGACCAGCCTGCAGCTCTCATGGGGTGAAGTCTTATGACGCTGGCACACAGCAGCCTGGCCAGATCACGTCACAGGAGGGGCATGAAAGCTGATTGTCGATATTTTCATCTTCAATTTGAGTCGAGCGGAATTTGCGCTGATGAGAAAGGGACTAAAAAGGACTTTTCTGATCTAGGAAGTGGATCTTGCGCTTGGCTGAAGGCTATTTCTACCTCATTTTACAAGAAGGGAGGCTTTCAGGAGGGATCCAAGAAATCACATCTACTTGATTTCCATGCACACAGTCAATTTAACCAGAGCACATCATTTGAGTGTTCAGTGCAGTGAGATAAAAAATTAAATTAAAAGTTCCTAGGTCAAAGGCACCTGTCTTAGGCTGCAGGGTTTGAGTTGACCATCAGACATCATCCTTGTAGCAGATCAAGTTGGAGTTATGATCAGACCAAACAGGTACTTACATGTCCAAAACATGTCCTCACATGTCCCAAACATATCCTAACATGCCCCAAACATGTCCTCTCAATGTTAGTCCTGGCAGGGCAGGGCGAGACAGTACGAGGCAAGACCCTAACCTCACGCATTCCCCGTCCCTCCTCACAGTGACATTAGAACCAATATACTCACATTGTTCCTCTCACTCACAGTGAAATGTCAGGGCCCCTCTTTTCATGACATACAGTTCATCCAATTTCTCTACCCATAGTCGTGGGCCCTATTTGTCTAGCGCCACATTTCATTTGAATATCAGAGCGTGAGAATAGCGTGAGAGGATGGCCAGACACTTTGAACCACGTTTTGGGGGATTTTTTCAGGAAATGTGACTGCTAACGTGCCTAAGATGAGGGAGCAGGCATGGGGAAAATGCATGCTTGTCACAGGGGCGACAGTAATTTACTTTTTTCATTGATGGAAAGATTAGAAAAGCAGTATATTTGCATTTCATTGAACAGTCCCCTCACTCTATTGTCATAGTCTATTAATAAAACATGTAAATGTTTTACTGCCCCTTTACTATCCCTCATTCAGGTCAACATTGGCAAGTCCACTTGTTCATTCTTTAGTTGTCTTGTTCTTTCTGAAACATCCAGCACTCTATGTGAAACAGACCGTATTTTGGAAATTGTAGATTTGATTCTCAAATTCCAAAGAGGGGGAGGCATAAAACAATAAGAATATCAATACACCATATCAACATTTATGATTGCATGTGAGAGAGAGAGTGAAAGATGCATAGAAAGCCATGGAAAGAATGAAACAAAAATACCAAAATTGTCAGAAGGTGAGTGTAGCTGGTGCATGAAGTCAGGCACAGGAGAGCAAAATGAGTGAGCAACGTACTTTACTCAAAAAATAAAGGCACAAGGTAAACAAAATACACTTGACCAAAACCGGCCATCATGAACCGAACTGATCACTCACAACAAACATGGGGGAAACAGAGGGTTAAATACATTTACATTTACATTAAAGTCATGAACATGTACAGTGGGGCAAAAAAGTATTTAGTCAGCCACCAATTGTGCAAGTTCTCCCACTTAAAAAGATGAGAGAGGCCTGTAATTTTCAGCATAGGTACACTTCAACTATGACAGACAAAATGAGAAGAAAAAAAAATCGAGAAAATCACATTGTAGGATTTTTTATGAATTTATTTGCAAATTATGGTGGAAAATAACAAAAGTCAATAACAAAAGTGTATCTCAATACTTTGTTGTATACCCTTTGTTGGCAATGAGAGAGGTCAAACGTTTTCTGTAAGTCTTCACAAGTTTTTCACACACTGTTGCGGGTATTTTGGCCCATTCCTCCATGCAGATCTCCTCTAGAGCAGTGATGTTTTGGGGCTGTTGCTGGGCAACACAGACTTTCAACTCCCTCCAAAGATTTTCTATGGGGTTGAGATCTGGAGACTGGCTAGGCCACTCCAGGACCTTTTTATTTTACTAGGCAAGTCAGTTAAGAACAAATTCTTATTTTCAATGACGGCCTAGTGGGTTAACTGCCTGTTCAGGGGCAGAACAACAGATTTGTACCTTGTCAGCTCGGGGATTTGAACTTGCAACCTTTCGGTTACTAGTCCAATGCTCTAACCACTAGGCTACCCTGCCGCCCCCGACCTTGAAATGCTTCTTACGAAGCCACTCCTTCGTTGCCTGGGCGGTGTGTTTGGGATCTTTGTCATGCTGAAAGACGCAGCCATGTTTCATCTTCAATGCCCTTGCTGATGGTATGCTTTGTTACTTTGGTCCCAGCTCTCTGCAGGTCATTCACTAGGTCCCCCCGTGTGGTTCTGGGATTTTTGCTCACTGTTGTTGTGATCAATTTGATCCCACGGGGTGAGATCTTGCGTGGAGTCCCAGATCAAGGGAGATTATCAGTGGTCTTGTACGTCTTCCATTTCCTAATAATTGCTCCCACAGTTGATTTCTTCAAACCAAGCTGCTCACCTATTGCAGATTCAGTCTTTCCAGCCTGGTGCAGGTCTACAATTTTGTTTCTGGTGTTCTTTGACAGCTCTTTGGTCTTGGCCATAGTGGAGTTTGGAGTGTGACTGTTGTGGACAGGTGTTTTTTATACTGATAACAAGTTCAAACAGGTGCCATTAATACAGGTAACGAATGGAGGACAGAGGAGCCTCTTAAAGAAGAAGTTACAGGTCTGTGAGAGACAGAAATTTTGCGTGGCCCCAAGCTGCTCTCTTCCCCCTCCATATGTTGGGACAGCCTTACCCTGTCCGCTGGTTCGCCCAGGCCTGGGGAACGGGAATCTTTCCTCCTGTGCCTGCTCAGCTTTTCCTGCCGTACAATACCGTTCAACCAGGCCCACGAGATGGTCGGCGGAAAGTACCTCGTTCTGGCCAACCCATCGTCTCACTTCTTGGGGTAGACCTCGCTGAACCTGGTTGAGTACGATGGTCTCGACGATCTCGGCGGATGACCGGGTCTCTGGTCGCAACCATTTCCGTGCCAGGTGAATCAAGTCGAACATCTGTGTTCGTGGGGGTTGTCCCGGTCGGTAGGACCACTGGTGGAAGCGGTGTGCCCACACGGTATCGGTCACTCCCAGTCTAGTCAGGATCTCTCCCTTTAGTTTATCGTAATCCTGTGCATCTTTCAACTCCAGGTCGAAATACGCTTTTTGAGCATCCCCTGCCAGGTATGGTGCCAGAAGCCCTGCCCATTCTTCTTTCGGCCACTTCTCCCTCTCTGCCGTCCTTTCGAAGGTGGTAAGATATGCTTCCACATCATCCTGTGCTGTCATTTTTTTGAAGTAGGCTAACTTATGTCAATGGATTTAGGAACAGCAGTAATATCAGTCAGTCACTGTAACATTTACATTTACATTTAAGTCATTTAGCAGACGCTCTTATCCAGAGCGACTTACAAATTGGTGCGTTCACCTTAAGACATCACACAGAGAGGGTGTGGGGATTGGAATGTGTGTGTGTGCGTGTGTGTGTGTGTTAAAACTTCTTAGGGCTGCAATCGCGTTAACGGGATTATATGACCACAGCCAGTGAAAGTGCAGGGAGACAAATTCAAAACAACAGAAATATCATAATTAAAATTCCTCAAACATGCATGTATCTTATACTGTTTTACAGGTAATATTGTTGTTAATCCCAACACAGTGTCCAATTTCAAATAGGCTTTACAGTGAAAGCACCACAAACGATTATGTTAGGTGACCATCAACTCACAGAAAAACCCAGCCATTTTTCCAGCCAAAGCACAAATAGAGATAAAATGTACCTTTTTGGGATAGGGGGCAGCATTTTCACTTTTGGATGAATAGCGTGTCTAGAGTGAACTGCGTCCTACTCTGTCCCAGATGCTAATATATGCATATTATTATTAGTATTGGATAGAAAACACTCTGAAGTTTCTAAAACTGTTTGAATGATGTATGTGAGCATAACAGAACTCATATGGCAGGCGAAAACCTGAGAAAAATCCAACCAGGAAGTGGGACATCTGAGGTTTGTAGTTTTTCAAAGCTTTGCCTACCGAGTACACATTGAGATATGGATGAGGTTGCACTTCCTAGGGCTTCCACTAGATGTCAACTGTCTTTTGAAAGTTGAATGAGGATTCTACTATAAAGGAGGGGCTCCCGACAGAGTTACCTCGCATTCCAGTGCTTTTTCTGAAGAGAGGATTTCTCCGGCTGGAACATTATTGATTTTTTATGTCCAAAACATCCTAAAGATTGATTCCAAACATCGTTTGACATGTTTCTAAAGGACTGCAACGGAACATTTAGAGTTTTTGTCTGGATGAAATGCTCGCGCCTCATGAAGATGGATTACTGGGCTGAACACGCTAACAACAAGTGACTATTTGGACATAAATCGTGGAAGTTTATGGAACTAATCAGTCATGTATTGTCGAACTGGGATTCCTGGTAGTGCCTTCTGATGAAGATCCTCAAAGGTAAGTGAATATTTATGGTGTTGTTTCTAACTTTGTTGATTCCAAAATGACGGCTATTCCTCTGGCTGTTTTGGGTTCTTAGCGCCATTCTCAGATTATGCTTTTTCCGTAAAGTTTTTTAAAATCTGACACAGTGGTTGCATTAAGGAGAAGTCTATCTTTAATTCTGTGAATAACACTAGTATCTTTTATCAATGTTTATTATGAGTATTTCTGCTAAAATCACCGGATGTTTTGGAATCAAAACATTACTGCACATAAGGCGCCAATGTAAACTGAGATTCTGCTTTTTGTGACTCCTATCTTTGGCTGGAAAAATGGGTGTGTGTTTTTGTGACTTGGCTCTGACCTAACATAATCGTTTGTTGTGCTTTAGCTGTAAAGAATTTTTTAAATCGGAAACAATGGGTAGATTAACAAGATGTTTATCTTTCATTTGCTGTATTGGACTTGTTAATGTATGAAAGTTACATAATTCTAAAAAATATTTTTGAAAGTATTTTACACCATTTTAAAGATACACTTCTTGTTAATCTCACCACAGTGACCGATTTCAAAAAGGCTTTACCGCGAAAGCAAACCAACCGATTATGTTAGGTCAGAAAAACACAGCCATTTTTCCAGCCAAAGAGAGGAGTCACAAAAAGCAGAAATATAGATAAAATTAATCACTAACCTTTGATGATCTTCAACAGATGACACTCATAGGACTTCATGTTACACAATACATGTATGTTTTGTTTGATAAAGTTCATATTTATATAAAAAAATCTGAGTTTACATTGGCGCGTACGTTCACTAGTTCCAAAAACATCCAGTGATTTTGCACAGCCGCATCAATTCAACAGAAATACTCATCATAAATTTTGATGAAAATACAGTTATACACATGGAATTATAGATATATCTCTCCTTAGTGCAACCGCTGTGTCAGATTTTTTTTAAACTTCACGGAAAAACCAAACCATGCAATAATCTGAGACGGCGCTCAGAAAATAAATACAATTATCCGCCGTGTTGGAGTCAACAGAAATCAGAAATCACATTATAAATATTCCCTTACCTTTGATGATCTTCATCAGAATGCACTCCCAGGAATCCTAGTTCCACAATCAATGCTTGATAATGTCCATTATTTATTTCCAATAGCTATTTTTGTTAGCGCGTTTAGTACACAAATCCAAACGCTCGTGCAGGTCCATCCAAACGTCGGACGAAAACTTCTAAAATGTATATTACAGGTCGAAGAAACTTGTCAAACTAAGTATAGAATCAATCTTTAGGGTGTGGTTATCATAAATCTTCAATAAAGTTCCAACCGGAGAATTCCTTTGTGTGTAGAGAAGCCATGGAACGCAGGTCGCTAATCATGTGAATTGCGCATGACCAGCCCTTGGCTCTCTGCCAGACACCTGGCTCATTCGGCTCTCATTCAGCCCCACAAGACAGTAGAACCCTCATTCAAGTTTCTAAAGATGATTGACATCTAGTGGAAGCTGTAGGAAGTGCAACTTCATCCATATCCCACTGTGAATTCAATAGGGGCTGGGTTGAAAATCGACCAACCTCAGATTTCTCACTTCCTGTTTGGATTTCTTCTCAGGTTTTTGCCTGCCATATGAGTTCTGTTATACTCACATACATCATTCAAAGGGTTTTAGAAACTTCATAGTGTTTTCTATCCAATACTAATAATACTATGCATATATTAGCAACTGGGACTGAGGAGCAGGCCACATAATAAGTTGCATGGACTCACTGTGTGCAATAATAGGGTTTAAAATGATTTTTGAATGACTACCTCATCTCTGTACCCTACACATACAATTATGTACTTATTAATTACTCTTTGGATGGTGTATCAATGCACCCACTCACTGCAAAGATACAGGTGTCCATCCTAACTCAGGTCCTGAAGAGGAAGGAAACTGCTCAGGGATTTCACCATGAGGCCAATGGTGACTTTAAAACAGTTTCAGAGTTTAATGGCTGTGAAAGGAGAAAACTGAGGATGGATCAACAACATTGTTGTTAATCCACAATATTCACCCAAATGACAGGATGAAAACAATGAAGCCTGTTTCATTCAATATAAAAAATATTCAGAAACATGCATCCTATTTGCAACAAGGCATTAACCTCTTCAGTCGACCCTCTACTTTTTTGAACATTCTGTTAAAAATCGCGCAACATTTCAGCGCCCTGCTACTCATGCCAGGAATATAGTATATGCATTTGCTTAGTCTGTGTGGATAGAAAACACTCAGACGTTTAAAAAACTGGTTAAATCACTGCTGTGGCTTTACCAGAACGGCATTTACATCGAAAAGCACAGGAAAAACTGATCACTGAAAATGGGAAAATATATCCATGCGCTACTTGATCCCATTGATAAAGGTGAACCACAATTAATTGACTGAGGTTGCAGTACCTACAGCTTCCACACGGTGTCTAGAGTCTTGTCATTTCCCTTCGAGTTTTTTCTTGGTCAAACACATGCAGGACACCGTATCTAATCCGGTCTAGGACCGGATATTTTCGTTGAGTTTCTAGCCGGACATTTTTCCAGACGGACAGCTAATGATCTTTACATCGCCTCCTGATGAATTTTATCGCCTATTAACGTTTACTAATACCTAAAGTTGCATTACAAATGTATTTCGAAGTGTTTTGTGAAAGTTTATCGTCGACTTTTTAAATTTTAAAAAATGACGTTACGTTTTGAAACGATGTTTTTTTCGTTTATCACACAGTCTACATATAACGATATCTAGGCTTTATATGGACCGATTTAATCGAAATAAAGACCCAAATAGTGTTTATGGGACATCTAGGAGTGCCAACAAAGAAGATGGTGAAAGGTAATGAATGTTTTCTATTTTATTGTGCGGTTTGTGTAACGCCGAAATGCTAATTATTTTGTTTACATCCCCTGTGGGTCTTTTGGGGTGTTGCATGCTATCAGATAATAGCTTCTCATGCTTTCGCGGAAAGCATTTTAAAAATCTGACTTGTTGCCTGGATTCACAACGAGTGTAGCTTTAATTCGATACCCTGCATGTGTATTTTAATGAACTTTTGAGTTTTAACTAATACTATTAGCATTTAGCGTAGCGCATTTGCATTTCCAGAGCTCTAGTTGGGACGCAAGCGTCCCGAGTAGAAGCAACAGGTTAAAGTAATTCTGGAAAGAAATTGGCAAAGCAATTAACTTTTTGTCCTGAATACAAAGTGTTATGTTTAGACAAACACATTACTGAGTACCACTCCATATTTTTAAGCATACTGTTGGCTGCATCATGTTATGGGTATGCTTGTAAATGTTAAGGACTGGGGAGTTTTCGGAATAGAAAGTTAACGGAATAGAGTTAAGCACAGGCAAAATCCTAAAGGAAAATCTGGTTCAGTCTGCTTTCCACCAGACACTTTGAGATACATTGACCTTTCAGCAGGACAATAACCTAAAACACATGGCCAAATCTACACTGGATTTGCTTACCAAGAAGACAGTGAATATTCCTGAGTGGCCAAGTTACAGTTTTTACTGTAATCGTTACCAAGTATTGACTCAGGTGTGTGAATACTTACGTAAATAAGATATTGCTGTATTTTGAATTTTCAATACATTTGCAAAAATGTCTAAAAACATGTTTTTACTTTGTTATTATGGGGAATTGTGTGTAGATGGGTGAGAGAGATGAATCTATTTCATCCATTTTGAATTCAGGCTGTAACAGAACAAAATGTGGAATAAGTGAATACTTTCTGAGGGCACTGTATAATGTTATTTTTTGCATATCCATCCTTCTTTCGATGACAAAAATACCGCTTGCATACGTGGCCAAAGACCTCTATTTTCATCTCATCTGAATCATAGCACCTGGTTCCAATCTAAGTGTCAATTACATTTAGCAAACTCCAGGCGCTTGCATTTGTTTGCCACGCTCAATGAAGGCTTTTTTTTCTGGCCTTTTGGCTTGGAGGTGGTGTCTAATTATATTTGGTTCAATCATTCTCCAACTGTGGCCCTTGGATTTTCCTTTTCCTCTTGTACCAACTTCCTCACTGTGCTTGGGGACAAGATACACGTGTCCTTTTCCAGCAAGTTTATCACTGTTTCAGTTCATTTTTGAAAGGCTTTACAGCGAAAGCGCCACAAACAATTATGTTAGGTCACCACCAAGTCACAGATAACACAGCCATTTTTCCAGCCAAAGAGAGGAGTCACAAAAGCAGAAATATAGATACATGAATCACTAATGTTTGATGATCTTCATCAGATGACACTCACAGGAATCCCAGTTCGACAATAAATGACTGATTTGTTTCATAAAGTTCCATAAAGTCCATAATTTATGTCCAAATAGCCACTTGTTGTTCACGTGTTCAGCCCAGTAATCCATCTTCATGAGGCGCGAGCACTTCGTCCAGACAAAAACTCGAAAAGTTCTGTTACAGGTCATAGAAACATGTCAAACGATGTATGGAATCAATCTTTGGGATGTTTTTAAACATAAAACATCAATAATGTTCCAACCGGAGAATTCCTATGTCTGAAGGAAAGCACTGGAACGAGAGCTAACTCTGTCGGGAGCGCGCATCACGAGCCTGAGACACTCTGCGAGTCCACTGACTTAAACAGGACTCATGAGCCCCTCCTTTATAGTAGAATGCTCATTCAAGTTTCTAAAGACGGTTGACATTTAGTGGAAGCCGTAGGAAATGCAACTTGACTCCATAGACACTGTGTATTCGGTAGGTCAAGCTTTGAAAAACTACAAACCTCAGATTTCCCACAGATGTTCACCTGCCATATGAGTTCTGTTATACTCACAGACATCATTCAAACAGTTTTAGAAACTTCAGAGTGTTTTCTATCCAATACTAATAATACTATGCATACATTAGCATGACAGAGTAGGAGTCAGTTCACTCTGGGCACGCTATTCATCCAAAAGTGAAAATGCTGCCCCCTATCCCAAAAAGGTTTAAAGGTCTTACTCACGTCGGCTACGGAGAGCATGATCACACAGTCGTCTGGAACAGCTGATGCTATCACTCATGCTTCAGTGTTTCTTGCCTATAAGTCAGCATAGAAGTCATTTAGCTCGTCTGTGGCTGTGCTTCCCTTTGTAGTTTGCAAGCCCTGCCACATCCGACAAGCATCGGAGCCGGCGTAGTACGATTCAATCTTAGTCCTGTATTGACGCTTTGCCTGTTTGATGGTTTCTCGGGGGGCACAGTGGGATTTCTTAGAAGCTTCCAGGTTATAAGAATGTCCCGCTCCTTGAAAGCGGCAGCTCTACCTTTTAGCTCAGTGCGGATGTTGCCTGTAATCCATGGCTTCTGGTTGGGGAATGTATGTACAGTCACTGTGGGAACGAGGTGGGGTATGTATATATGTATTTTAGGCCCTATCCAGCATGTCGATAGTTCTTCATGACAAGAGAAATAATTTCTGGATCAAGAATCTGAAAAACATTATTCAGCACTTTTTCATGAACATGGCAAAAATCTTTTAGGCCCTATCTTGTCACAAATTTGCACGGTAGCTGCGGTGAGAGCGAGCGAGCTACGGTCATTTGGGCATCTCCTTGAACTCGGCATGGCCTAGAAACTAGATTGATCCCAGTTGTTTCCCTTTCTGTGATTATTTAATCCTACACATTTTTTGACTTCAGCCCTATTTGATGGTAAAGTTCATACTTCCCCTTTAGGATATGAAGGGGACCATTCAAACTGTTCATGTTGATATCTGTAGAGGTACAGGTGACCCTGAACACATGGCAAAGGGAATTTTGAAAATAGCCTGCACAGAAGCAGAGTTCTCGCATAACCTGTAAAACTATTTTCTCCTTAGGGAGAAACTCGGATGTGTCAGACTACATGAACCTAGAATAACTCTGTGGCATATCCACCCAAACCTCCCCCCAATGAGCCCATCGATAACGGCGTGTCTCTGTGTGACCCAGAGGCCGAAATATGTCCAAAGCATCATTAAATTACTACTAGCCTGGCTTCATTCCGGGCTTACTATTTGCACGGTCGCTGCGGTGTGGTGCCATGAAAATAACGCCTCTTCAACCTCAGGAGGCTAAAGAAATTTGGCTTAACACCTAAAACCCTCACAAACATTTACAGATGCACAATTGAGAGCATCCTGTCAGGCTGTGTCACCGCCTGTTATGGCAACTGCACCGCCCACAACCGCAAAGCTCTCAAGAGGGTGGTGCGGTCTGCCCAACGTATTAATGGGGCAAACTTCCCACCCTCCTGAACACCTACAGCACCCGATGCCATAGGAAGGCCAAAAAGATCATCAAGGACATCAAACACTTGGAGCCACTGCCTGTTCACCCCGCTATCATCCAGAAGGCGAGGTCAGTACATCAAAGCTGGGACAGAAAGACTGAAAAACAGCTTCTATCTCAAGGCCATCAGACTGTTAAACAGCCATCACTAGCACATTAGGGGCAGCTGCCTATAGTCATAGATTAGGAATCACTGGCCACTTTTAGAAATGGATTACTAGCCACTTTAATAATGTTCAGTATCTAGCATTACTCATCTCATATATAAACCGTGTATTTTGGGTATATGTTGTGAAACTGTTAGATATCACTTCTTAGATATTACTGCACTGTCGGAGCTAGAAGCACAAGCATTTCGCTACACCCGCAATAACATATGCTAAGCACGTGTATGTGACCAATAAAATTTGATTTGATTTGAAAAGGGTGCAGCCGAAGCGCGCTGCTGATCCATCTTCTTCCTGGTAGAAAATATTGCCTCTTTTTTCATATGCGCAAATCAGAGATTTATGTGATCTCTTTATCTGATAGGTTTCTCTGTCAACGCAGAGTTCAAAGGCAAACTCCCATGCTCTCTTAAAAGTGTAAACACACATTTAACACGAACTTTACACAAGGGAATGAATGGTAAAAAAAAACGTATATATATGACTCCCCACACCCAGTGCCCCAGTCAAATGATATAACTATTACACACTTTGATCATAGAAAATATTTTCTAGTAGGCCCGGCCCCGCCCTACAAAGGGAAAATGCAAAAACTACATAATTTTCTTTACAGCAAAATCAGACTACAAAGTATTTTTCTGTCTAGACAGACAGCAATTACATATGATATGATATTTTTGGATCAACTGGCTTGTTCTTGTGTCAGGAAACTAAATACCACATGAATCTGATAATATACCTGGCTGATTTTTTTATCAAATTCGTTACTGCGTTTTGCCTTTGTAGGAATTCCTTCACATATTCATCTCTGATCATCAGTCATTAGGCTGTTGATTTTCAACACCTGGCTCAAGGTGGAAGGTGTGTTTACTTGAATGTTGCACATCTTAGAATGCCTTCTTTATAACTTGCAGTATACATAAAATGGATAGTACACTGAGCGTACAAAACAGTGAATCCAGGTGAAAGCTATGATCCCTTATCATTCAATCAGTGTAGATGAAGGGGAGGAGACAGGTTAAAGAATGATTTTAAACCTTGAGACAATTGAGACATGGATTGTGTATGTGTGCCATTCAGAGGGTGAATGGGCAAGACAAAACATTTAAGTGTTTTTGAATGGGGTATGGTAGTAGTTACCAAGTGCTCCTGTTTGAGTGTGTCAAGAACTGCAACACCGCTGGGTTTTTCACACTCAACAGTTTCCAGTGTGTTTCAAGAATGGTCCACCACCCAAAGGACGTCCAGCCAACAGCAGGCCGGCCAGTGGTAAGAAAATGGGTCACCGATGAAAGAGGACAAAGGAGGCTGACACGAATTGTGGAGAGAAACAGACTGGCTACAGTTAGTCAACTGACAGGCCAGTACAACATTGGTGCCTGAAGACCTATAAAAGAATGCACAACTTGACATACCTTGACACGAATGGGGTATGACAGCCGACGACCTTACAGAGTTACACTTTTTCAGTACATTTACATTTACATTTAAGTCATTTAGCAGACGCTCTTATCCAGAGCGACTTACAAATTGGTGCGTTCACCTTAAGACATCCAGTGGAACAGCCACTTTACAATAGTGCATCTAAATCTTTTAAGGGGGGGGGGGTGAGAAAGATTACTTTATCCTATCCTAGGTATTCCTGAAAGAGGTGGGGTTTCAGGTGTCTCCGGAAGGTGGTGATTGACTCCGCTGTCCTGGCGTCGTGAGGGAGTTTGTTCCACCATTGGGGGGCCAGAGCAGCGAACAGTTTTGACTGGGCTGCGCGGGAACTGTACTTCCTCAGTGGTAGGGAGGCGAGCAGGCCAGAGGTGGATGAACGCAGTGCCCTTGTTTGGGTGTAGGGCCTGATCAGAGCCTGGAGGTACTGAGGTGCCGTTCCCCTCACAGCTCCGTAGGCAAGCACCATGGTCTTAAACAAAACAGTAAAAAACAAGAAACTGCGGTTGCAGTGGGCTAAGGAAAGAAAACACTGGAGAATTGGAAAAACATTGCCTGGTCTCATGGTACACTCAGCGGTACACTCAGTGTATAGTAGTTATGTTTTTGCTATCTGCTTTCCTAGTGATCTGACTTTAACGCATTCCCATGAGTGAGAGTGAGTAGGAATAGATTACAGTTTTGAACAAAAATGGAAATACAGTATGAGAAATAAAGTGGTCTTGGAATCTAGTAAATACAAACCTATTTCTGACTCGTTTTAAGTTGGATTGAAGGTTTTAGACTGATGGAGTTACCTGGGAGATCCATTTGACATCTCGATGAAAATTGCAGATGCGTTGGATGAGGTTCCGTCAGTGAGTATAACAAGTAGTGGGCTTATTTTGTGTGTGTGTGTGTGTCCGAGGAGCAGAAGGTGTATGCTTTGCACCTGAAAAAGATTTTGGATTGTAATGTATTGTGTGTGGATCTGCGATGCAGTGCGCCTATCAAGCGGGTTATCTCTGGAGTGACGCTAGAAGTGAGTGCAAAGGATGTAACTGAAGAAGTAGATGCAGTGGTTGATGGATGGAGTGAGGGAAGCCCACTCCATCCATTCTATTGTTTTTTGAAAAAGAGTCTCTCCCTTTGCACATTTATTTGGGATATGTCCAAACCCATGCAGTGTGATAAATGTTAAATATTTGGACATGAGTCAAGTGTATGTAAACGGGAGGAGTATCGTATGCCAGTTGTAGCAAAATACGAATTCCTGAAGTGCCCTGTTAGAGTGAAAGAGACAGAGGTGGCGAGAGGACCACCACTCACATTGCAAAATAAATGTACACATACATTTATTCAATAATTTAATCTAAACTGCTCGTGTGCGTCAATGAGTGCCTGCGTAACCAGGCACCAAAATAGAACTGCAAGTCCCGCCAATCTCCTCATTGGTTTTTAGGAGTGTATACCCACATGGGTGATTGAAAGATGAACTGAGGTCCACACTCTAGCCCAGTTGGTGGTGGTAATGCACATTGAAGTTGCTTGCCAACTGACATAAAGTCCACAGAAGAAGACTAGTACTGAAGGAGGAGCGATTACTAGAAACGAGTTTCCCCTTTTATCTGTGGATTAAATGTCGGAGTAGAGAACACACGATTTTGTGTGACTCAAAAGAGGTCAAAATTCTACAAAGATCCAGAAAATAAGGACCTTTTGCATTTCAGGTAAAATAACAACCCAATGTTTATATCCCAGGAGAAATTAGCGAGCAACTGCAAGCTAGCTAGCTAAATGTCCACAAATGTTTTATGTGTTTTTTGACCTGTCCCCAATTGAATATAGTTGGTTCAGAGTTAGTTTCAATATTTCAACCTGCGTGTCTGGATTGCCTCTGGTGTGGATGTACAAAATCAACATGCGGACGCTTGCGTGTGCCCAGTCTAGACAGCATGTAAGAGCTGCCCAGTGTCTCCTGTTCAGAGGCAGTGAGAAGAATGGAAGAACAGACTAACGTTGAAGAAATCATGTTAGTTGGATTAGAGACACCAGTAAATGTTCCTTGCCAACAGGATCCTGAAATGTCACATGTTAAAAAAGGTGGACTTTGTATCACTTATTGCATTGGTTATGTAATACCCTTGTTAAAAACAAGTCTAGAGTTTATTTGTTAGAATTAATTGGTATTAGGTTTAAAAGGTGATCGAATTGCTCCTGAATTGTAATGTCATTCATGTATTTATTTTGAAGAAATATGTATTTAATGTACAAGTAAATAGGTTGGTTTACTTTTAAGTTGAAGTTTTGACCAATAAGGTAGCTTGTTAAACTGAGGCCAATGGGATAGTTGACCTGGTTAACAGGAGGCCTGGGAGAAAGAGATGTTGAAAAAAGAGGGAGAGACGTTGAAAGAGAGATGGAGAGACATTATCAGTGTTGGTGAAGAAAAACTATGAAAGAAGAAGATAAAAATCGAACAAAACCCATATCTATCGAGTTTTGAAGGGAAATACTGATAGAGAGTATGATTATTTTTGTTAAGAAAGTCTTAGTAGAGACTGAAGCTACCATCTCATCGTGGAGGGATTTGACAGCTCGAGGTTAGAATAGCATCGCGTGAGACCTGTAGAGAATTGCTTGTGGAAGATTAACGAGTTCATGTTTCCATGGGATATCTGTTGCTGATAAGTACTGTCTGCATTGATAGCTGTGCTTGCTGTGGATCTTGTGAGAACACCTGCACGGAACTGCTATACTTCGCTGAGGAAATATCTACGAGTAGTGAGTAACCACAATGGTGGGGTGCTTCAGGACCTTATGTGTGTCATCATTTTTTTGGAGCTCCAACGCGCACCAACGGGTTTAAACAAGCTTGCCAGTAATTTGGACATGGGCTGTGAAAAATCATTGGGGTTTATTATTTTCATTTCTTTTGATGTGGTACATTGAAAATGTGATAATATACATCTTGAACTTTGTGTCTTTTGCCTTGGTGGAGTCATTTACTGTTTCAGTGTCATTTAAAATGCTTGGGAAAGCATATCTTATATAATAACAAAAATCCATAATAATTTTATCTGAAGTTAATAACTTAGTTAATAACCTATAGCGCATGACTCTCTTTACGCTGGAGCTTACTACATGGGTTGGTCTTGCAACACTTAAACATGGCGTATTGCCGTTTAGCTCAACTCATTGGCTATCTACCCAGCTAGATTTCAAGAGGATCAGTGGTCATTGGGTTAAAAGACAGTCAATCAACGAAACAGCGGGCAAATCATTGGTGCACCATGATGTCATTACTTGTTGTCTTCAAATCGGTTTCTTTCAGTCAATACGTCCCGCGAAATGGCCCATCAGGTTTGATTGTGTTACAAACAAACCAGTTGATTGCAGTGAAACCAAACATGACTGGAAAAGTCAAGTTCTGTGTGGGTGATTTACCTGGAATGTGTCATGGAAAATGGAATGAGACGGAATTCACTACACAAGCGGTTCACAAAATGTTTCGTGTTAGGCTATAAAAACTGATTTTATCAAACAAAAGATCATTCATTGTGTAACAATGAGCATTGGAATTGCAAACAGACGAAGATCGTCAAAGGTAAACGATTTATTTTAATGCAGTTTGTGATTATGTTACCCCTGTGCTGGTTAAATTTGTATTTATTTTTATGGGGATCTATGCTCAGATAATCGCATTGTATTCTTTCGCAGTAAATCCTTTTTTAAATCTGACAACGCAGTTGGATTAGCAAGATTCTAGGCTTTCGATACATGTGAGACACTTGTATTTTCATGAATGTTTAATATGACTATTTATGTAGCGAGCACCGTATGTTGTGGAATTTCAGCCCGCTAGCGGGTTCCGTGCGCAGAGAGGTTAAATTTCATAAGCATGCTTATGTGGGAAAGTTACTTGGGCCCAGAGAGGGGAGAGGTCGGGTAGTCTTATCTGTGAATGTGTCTGTAACTATTCCTAAACCATGTGAAGGGATGGTGTGATTAATGGGGAAGCAGTTAGGTTGGCTACACAATGTCTGTGTGCCAGTCACTCCTCTCTGTAAGCTTGTCCAGGAGGGGTTGTATTTTAACCTCTAGCGTCGAGCAATCCCGTATCCGGGAGCGTAATTATAGCCTCACGCTCATTACCATAACGCAACGTTAACTATTCATGAAAATCGCAAATGAAATGAAAGAAATATATTCACTCACAAGCTTAGCCTTTTGTTAACAACACTGTAATCTCAGATTTTCAAAATATTTTTCAACCATAGCTACACAAGCATTTGTGTAAGAGTATTGATAGCTAGCATAGCATTAAGCCTAGCATTCAGCAGGCAACATTTTCACAAAAACAAGAAAAGCATTCAAATAAAATAATTTACCTTTGAAGAACTTCGGATGTTTTCAATGAGGAGACTCTCAGTTAGATAGCAAATGTTATTATTTGTGTAGGACAAATCGCTCCGTTTTGTTCATCACGTTTGGCTAAGAAAAAAATCTGAAAATGCAGTCTCTACAACGCCGAACTTTTTACCAAATTAACTCCATAATATCGAGAGAAACATGGCAAACGTTGTTTAGAATCAACACTCAAGGTGTTTTTCACATATCTATTCAATGATAAATCATTCGTGGCAGCTGTAGCAAACGAAAAATACACGCAGCTGGAGATTACACAATAATTGCAACGGAGGACACCAAGCGGCCACCTGGTAGATGTAGTCTCTTAAGGTCAATCTTCCAATGATTTGCCTACAAATACGTCACAATTCTGTCGACACCTTGGGGAAACGACAGAAAGTCTAAGCTCATTCGTGACCCATACACAGCCATACACAGCCACATGACCACAGCCTGGTCATTCTTTAAAAGTACAGTAACTTCCTCACCATTTTAGATAAGCATGCTCCGTTCAAAAAATGCAGAACTAAGAACAGATATAGCCCTTGGTTCACTCCAGACCTGACTACCCTCGACCAAAAAACATCCTGTGGCGGACTGCAATAGCATCGAATAGTCCCCGCGATATGCAACTGTTCAGGGAAGTCAGGAACCAATACACGCAGTCAGTCAGGAAAGCTAGGGCCAGCTTCTTCAGGCAGAAATTTGCATCCTGTAGCTCCAACTCCAAAAAGTTCTGGGACACTGTGAAGTCCATGGAGAACAAGAGCACCTCCTCCCAGCTGCCCACTGCACTGAGGCTAGGTAACACGGTCACCACCGATAAATCCATGATTATCGAAAACTTCAACAAGCATTTCTCAACGGCTGGCCATGCCTTCCGCCTGGCTACTCCAACCTCGGCCAACAGCTCCGCCCCCCCCCCGCAGCTCCTCGCCCAAGCCTCTCCAGGTTCTCCTTTACCCAAATCCAGATAGCAGATGTTCTGAAAGACTGCAAAACCTGGACCCGTACAAATCAGCTGGGCTTGACAATCTGGACCCTCTATTTCTGAAACTCTCCGCCGCCATTGTCGCAACCCCTATTACCAGCCTGTTCAACCTCTCTTTCATATCGTCTGAGATCCCCAAGGATTGGAAAGCTGCCGCAGTCATCCCCCTCTTCAAAGGAGGAGACACCCTGGACCCAAACTGTTACAGACCTATATCCATCCTGCCCTGCCTATCTAAGGTCTTCGAAAGCCAAGTCAACAAACAGGTCACTGACCATCTCGAATCCCACCGTACCTTCTCCGCTGTGCAATCTGGTTTCCGAGCCGGTCACGGGTGCACCTCAGCCACGCTCAAGGTACTAAACGATATCATAACCGCCATCGATAAAAGACAGTACTGTGCAGCCGTCTTCATCGACCTTGCCAAGGCTTTCAACTCTGTCAATCACCATATTCTTATCGGCAGACTCAGTAGCCTCGGTTTTTCAGATGACTGCCTTGCCTGGTTCACCAACTACTTTGCAGACAGAGTTCAGTGTGTCAAATCGGAGGGCATGCTGTCCGATCCTCTGGCAGTCTCTATGGGGGTGCCACAGGGTTCAATCGGAGGGCCGACTCTTTTCTCTGTATATATCAATGATGTTGCTCTTGCTGCGGGCGATTCCCTGATCCACCTCTACGCAGACGACACCATTCTATATACTTCCGGCCCGTCCTTGGACACTGTGCTATCTAACCTCCAAACGAGCTTCAATGCCATACAACACTCCTTCCGTGGCCTCCAACTGCTCTTAAACGCTAGTAAAACCAAATGCATGCTTTTCAACCATTCGCTGCCTGCACCCGCACGCCTGACCAGCATCACCACCCTGGATGGTTCTGACCTTGAATATGTGGACATCTATAAGTACCTAGGTGTCTGGCTAGACTGTAAACTCTCCTTCCAATCGAAAATCAAATCTAGAGTCGGCTTTCTATTCCGCAACAAAGCCTCCTTCACTCACACCGCCAAACTTACCCTAGTAAAACTGACTATCCTACCGATCCTCGACTTTGGCGATGTCATCTACAAAATTGCTTCCATCACTCTACTCAGCAAACTGGATGCAGTTTATCACAGTGCCATCCGTTTTGTCACTAAAGCACCTTATACCACCCACCACTGCGACCTGTATTCTCTAGTTGGCTGGCCCTCGCTACATATTCGTCGCCAGACCCACTGGCTCCAGGTCATCTACAAGTCCATGCTAGGTAAAGCTCCGCCTTATCTCAGTTCACTGGTTACGATGGCAACACCCATCCGTAGCACACGCTCCAGTAGGTGTATCTCACTGATCATCCCTAAAGCCAACACCTCATTTGGCCGCCTTTCGTTCCAGTTCTCTGCTGCCTGTACCTGGAACGAATTGCAAAAATCGCTGAAGTTGGAGACTTTTATCTCCCTCACCAACTTCAAATATCTGCTATCTGAGCAGCTAACCGATCGCTGCATCGGTAAATAGCTCATCCCCATACTGTTTTTATTTGTTTACTTTTCTGCTCTTTTGCACACCAATATCTCTACCTGTACTTGACCATCTGATCATTTACTCCAGTGTTAATCTGCAAAATTGTAATTATTCGCCTACCTCCTCATGCCTTTTGCACACAATGTATATAGACTCCACCTTTATTTTTCTACTGCGTTATTGACTTGTTAATTGTTTACTCCATGTGTAACTCTGTGTTGTCTGTTCACACTGCTATGCTTTATCTTGGCCAGGTCGCAGTTGCAAATGAGAACTTGTTCTCAACTAGCCTACCTGGTTAAATAAAGGTGAAATAAAAATATAAAAAAATATAAGGAGATATTGGAACACAGCGCATTCAAAATCTGGGGCACTTCCTGTATGAAATTTCATCTTGGTTTTGCCTGTAGCATTAGTTCTGTGGCACTCACAGACAATATCTTTGCAGTTTTGGAAACGTCAGAGTGTTTTCTTTCCAAAGCTGTCAATTATATGCATAGTCGAGCATCTTTTCGTGACAAAATATCTTGTTTAAAACGGGAACGTTTTTTTATCCATAAATTAAAAGAGCGCCCCCTATATCCAAGAAGTTAATGGGAGTATCTAGAAATTGACAATTGATATATATCATTGGATGAGGTAATGTCTTGGTACTATGTTGTACCAAGAACGAGATAAGAGCTTCGGTTTAGGAGACCAAACTGAACGATAATTTATAGCTAATGCTATAAATTATGGGATACTCTTTTTTTCTGGTAAAAGGTTCTTTGTGTAATGTTCCTAAGATCTGTTATTCGTCATGTGAGTTTTGATGGGTGTGTCTTGGCTATAAATGATACTAAAGGACTGTTTTGTAAGCACTCTCAGAGAATTCATTTATAGATGCTGAATTGATCTGAGAGTCACAGGGCTATGGTGAAGCTCATATAATTAAAGATGGACTTTATGATAACTCTGACTTGTAGTGTGGTTTGCTCTCTCATGATTTGGTAATACAGGAAATTTCCACAACATTTGGCGCAGAGGATGGGATGTGAATCTTCACTTGGTGACCGTTCCTGACGATCTAGATAAATAAATCGTGCACGAGGGATCCCTCAAACGTGGGATCTTAGGGAAACCACACTTCGGGAACAAAGCAGATTTGTTTTGATCTGAGAGGAAGTGAGCCGAGTGGATACCACATCTCGAACAGAGTTTTTTTAAAGAAAAGGGTAAGCGAACCACACAGATTGAAGTCAACTTTTTTTAAATATGCCTCGGTTGCGTATACTCTGAGTGTGAATTCCTTTGTAAGGAGGGCACCTCGGAGGCGTGAGGAGGGCCCGAGTCAGAGTAGAGTAATCTGAGAGTTTGTGGAGGGGCCATGGGACTGTGTGTTTCTGTGTGAAACATGGTACTTGGTGAAGTCCTATTGGAAGAAGGACCTCATTCTGTGTGTCTGTGTGATTGTCTAAGTGACCCTCAGAGGTGGTGAATTCCAATTATTTTAAATGTGCTAGCCAGGTATGCCCTGGGTTACTCTGTGTGAGTTTTGTTATAGGATCACTAGGTAATATTTGTCGGACCGTTCTGTGTGAGCGGGGTAGGTTGACTCTGTGTGAGTACCTTTCAAGTATGTTCTGATGTTCTGTGTGAACGTCTGACCAGTTCTGTGTGAACATCTGACCAATCCTGTGTGGGGGATCCTTAAAGTTCTGTGTGAGTACCTAAGATTTTCTTACATTTTATATGGATTCTGTGAATTATTTTGAAATCATGATAAATTGTATGTGTGTATAATCAATTACTGGGTGTTTCATTGTCTCTCTTTGAAATGTTTCCTGGGACTATAATCTTGGGGAGAGTGAGTGAGATTGAGGCCATAAACGACCAAATTGAAAGGGGCCTGGAAGTTTTTGTTTTTACCTTAAGGTTTGAAAAATACACACACATAAAAGTTTTGTTATGACTATTTGTTGGTGTTTTTAAAATACTATGTTTGATTTGTTTTTTATTTTTTCCTTTGGGTTTGGTGAGTTTTCCATTTGTTTTAGTGGAAAGGTATCTTAAAGGGGCACGCACGCACATGCAATTTTATGGAGTTTCATGGAGTTGGAGTTTTAATTAAACACGTTAATTATTTTGATAGAGGAATGTTCTGGGAACCTGGGATACAACATGTAGGAACTATTTGACTATTGTTTGCAATTTGTCTAATATAGTAAAACACACTTCTTTGAAGGGGTTTGTATGACCTATGACCGACCTCTATGATGACCTTCCGTTGTGGCTTGATCACCCGCATTGGAAAGCCATTTGGATAATGAATTTATGGTCATTTGTAATACTGCTTTCAAGATAATTTGTGTAATTGATAAATATGTTTGAGTTTATAGTTCTTAGCCATATTTGTAATTTGGATCAATGTGTAATGTGAGAGGGCATTGCTTTTAACTAAAGGTATGCTGCTTTAAGTCTATTTTCCTATGACCATATTTTTAATTTTACCTTTATTTATGGGTTTAATACTTTTTCTTTGTGGAGTTTTTTCAGTTTAGTGATTTTCATTTGATGAGTTTATTTGAAATATATATTTAAATCCAGTAGTAGTTTTGTTTTTTACATTACTCTCATGGAGATATATGTGTAAAACATGGGGGACGATTCAGTTTTTTGAAGTTTTGAATTGAAGTTTATACACCTTGATATGTGAAGGAGTGTATTGCATTGTATTGTTGTGTTTGTTTTGTTCTATTCCCGAGGGGTATAGGTCTAACTTCTTGATCCTTGGCTCTACGATGGAGTTGACAGTGAGATGGGGAGTATAAGTCAATTTGAAAGAATAGTTTCAATAGAATGTGTTGATATTCTCTTTGAAATATGTTTAGATATGTGTATTAAGAATAATTGGTAAAAGTAATACTTTGTCATGTAGTTAATGAACTGAACTAAACTGTTGTTCTGATCTGTTCTTTCGAGGTGATCATGAAAAGTGACATCAGACGGTATCTTAATGCATGGAAGAGATAATTGGACCGAATAGTGTGTGTACCTCAAAACCCCCTCTAACTGACTGAAGAAGAGTGACAAAGGCGTTGAATAAGGCCCTTCCAAACCACTTCTACCGAGAGAAAGGAACCAAGCCAGAAATCTGTGTACAGTATCAGATCTAAGCTATTAACTGCTTTTCTTTCATGCTTCTCTCAGTCCACATGGAGTGATCATGGAGAGAGATCTGTTCTAACCTTTTCTTATGGTACTGGTATATTAGTTGACGAATGGACAAGACAAGACATGAGTGGTAAAGATGAGACATTGAAATTGGAACATTATCATGGGCCATCCACTTTGAACTGTAAAGCTATCTGAAGAAGAACGAAAAGGACGCCAGAAGAATCAGTGCCTGAGAGGGGGGGTTGGTCAACTGTGCCAATAAAATTGTTTTATACTTTTGTGGTATCAGGTTGATTGTAGAGATCTACACCATGTAAAATTATAGTAATTTAGATTACGAATGCATTGAGATACTGATCTGTATTATAATCATGATTAAAAAAGTTAATGGTAGAATTATGAGATAATTATCCTGAATGAATGTAAAATCTGCTAATATTGATGTGTGTTAAATTGAGGTTTTTACTTTGAGTGATAAGACCAATTTGAATTACTGAGGAATGTCATTCTACATTTTGGTTGGATAAATAGTTGGGTTGTTAATTATGATTTGGAATATTAATGATTTTACATTTGAAGAACTACATGGAGTACTGTCTGGTGTGGTCCCACCCTCTCAGACCCCAGAGCTTGAGCAGGGTATTTTAGTTTTTGAAGGAGCGGGAGTGTATATTTTATATTTTGTAGTGTGTGAATTAATGTTAATTTTCCCTTTCCCGTATGGTTATTATTTTACCCCTATCCAGTACATATTTTGAGTATACTGCCCTACCAAGCAAACAGGCAGTAATTGCTCATTTGGTCGAAAATGACTTAGTTATTTTTGCTACATTAAATGCATGCTTAATCATGTGGGCACGTATCCTGCCTCTATTGTATTGTGTTCTGGAGAAAATGGGGGTCATGTTAGCAGTAACTGCATAAAGTTATTGTGAACCAAGGCAAATAAAAGCCATTTTTCTCAGATCCACACTATGAGCAGTTACTGAGAGACGGTAATATTTTCTGAGAGGATGGATCCCTGCCTTTTGGCGAATCCATATGTAGTGTCAGGTTGGGTGGAGAAGAGGTTGAGTGATAGTGTACTATCCTTCCAGGCTGCCAGCCTGATGTAGGATCAGATAGGGACAAGTAGTCAAATAGTGGTGAGTTTTTTTTGTAGGTTTAGTTTGTAGGCAATTTTTCTATGAAGTGTGATGAACTCACACTCCAGAACAGTAGGTGGAAACACAGAGCTAGATAAGAGGAATAGATTCATAGGGAATCCGTGAATGGCCTCACACTCCGGTGGAGTGACATAGTTGGGGTGGGGAGGCGAGGTCACGCTGGTTGACTGTTTGGACTGGGCATGGCTGTGTTGTGACTGGGTCAGAGATGGTAGGAGAACTACTGATAGAGAAGAAAGTGAAGCAAGTATGGAGCATAGTGGTACAAAAATAAAGCGGGAGAGAAAGGGAGTAGGGGTTTGAAGGAGAATGAGAGGTCTATGGAGGCAGAGAGGAGGCAGAAAAGGAAGTTTGAGGAGAACAACAGTTTCCAACGCTAGCGGCAGTTCGGAGGTAGAAAGTGCAGAGGAAGGGCAAGATCAGACGTGAGGGGAGCATGGAGTTGAGGAGGAGCATAAAGGGATTCTGAAGTTTAGGGAGGAAGGGGGAGTTGGGGTGATTAGTCCGATAAGGCTGACGGCTGTGATAAAATAGTTGATTGGGGAAGTTGTCAATGATAAAGTGTTAAGATATGGGAACTTGTTGGTGTTCTGGACATGGCGCAGAGGGAAAAAGCTCTGAGTGAAGCAAATAGAGAAGTGTACGGTGATGTCGAGCAGCTGGAATGATCAAGCAGGGAAGCAGTGGGGGGTGATAACAGGAGTGCCTGTGAGTGTCAGCACTAACGAGGTAAGGGACAATTTGAGATGAGGCGTTCTAGTGGGTGTTCAAAGATTGCAAGCAACAAGGGGTGGAATTAGGGTAGACAGCCCGTCTATTTTGTTACACGTCAAGAACAGGGTACTGCCAAATAAAGTAACCATAGGATATATGAGTTATTATGTTGGGGCTTATGTACCAAAGCCTTTAAGATGGTATAACTGCCAGCGGTTTGGGCATGTGGCAACAGCCTGTAAAGAAAAGAAAAGTTTGCCAGATGTGGAGGGGAGCATGAGTATGGGAAGTGTGGGAATGGTGGACAACCAAAGTGCTGCAGCTGTGGGGGTGCTCATAGTGTGGCATATAGTGGGGTGTGAGGCTATGAAGCAGGCAGTGGAGGTGCAACAAGTGAGAGTGGAGAGAGGGGTGTCATATGCTGAGGCAGTGAGGGTGGTCCAGGTCCAGGGAGCATCTAGACTAGAGAATGAGCGATTAATCGACATGGCCGATTAATTAGGGCCGATTTGAAGTTTTCATAACAGATGGTAATCGTCCTTTTTGGATGCCGATTATGGCCGATTTCATTGCAATCCACGAGGCTGACCACCTGTTACGCGAGTACAGCATCAAAAGGACCTTGTGGATCCAAGGAGCCAAAGGTAAGTTGCTAGCTAGCATTAAACTTATCTTACAAAAAAACTATCAATCTTCACATAATCACTAGTTAACTACACATGGTTGATGATATTACTAGGTTAACTAGCTTTTTCGGTGTTGCATATAATCAATGTGGTGGCTGTTAATTTATCATCGAATCACAGCCTACTTCAACTTTGCCAAACATGTGTTGATTTAACAAAAGCGCATTCGCGAAAAAAGCACAATCGTTGCAATAATGTACCTAACCATAAACATCAATGCATTTCTTAAAATCAATACACAAGTATATATTTTTAAACCTGCTTAGGTAGTTAAAATAAATTCATGTTAGCAGGCAATATTAACTAGGGAAATTGTGTCACTTCTCTTGCGTTCAGTGCAAGCAGAGTCAGGGTATATGTAGCAGTTTGGGCCGCCTGACTCGTTGCGAACTGTTGAAAGGCCATTTATTCCTAACAAAGACAGTAATTAATTTGCCAGAATTTTACATAATTATGACATAACATTGAAGGTCGTGCAATGTAACAGTAATATTTAGACTTAGGGTTGCCACCCGTTCGATAAAATACGGAACGGTTCCGTATTTCACTGAAAGAATAAACGTTTTGTTTTCTAAATGAAAATGATAGGTTCCGTATTTGACCATATTAACGACCAAAGGCTCATATTTCTGTGTTTATTATATTATAATTAAGTCTATGATTTGATATTTGATAGAGCAGTCTGACTGAGCGGTGGTAGGCAGCAGCAGGCTCATAAGCATTCATTCAAACAGCAGCTCTTAGCAATGCTTGAAGCACAGCGCTGTTGATAACTTCAAGCCTATCAACTCCTGAGATTAGGCTGGCAATACTAAAGTGCCTATAAGAACAACCAATAGTCAAAGGTATATGAAATACAAATGGTATAGAAAGAAATAGTCCAATAATTACTATAATAACCACAACCTAAAACTTCTTAACTGGGAATATAGAAGACTCATGTTAAAAGGAACCACCTGCTTTCATATGTTCTTATGTTCTGAGCAAGGAACTTTTACTTTCTTCTCCAACACTGTGTTTTTGCATTATTTAAACCAAATTGAACATGTTTCATTATTTATTTGAGACTAAATTGATTTAATTGATGTGTTATATTAAGTTAAAATAAAAAGTGTTCATTCAGTGTTGTTGTAATTGTCATTTATTACAAACTAAATATATGTATATATATAAATCGTCCGATTAATCGGTATTGGCTTTTTGTGGTCCTCCAATAATCGGGATCGGTATCAGCGTTGAAAAATCACAATCGGTCGACCTCTAATCTAGACCGGGGATTACGGGTTAGGTGGGAGGTGATTATGGTATACATAGATAAGAGAAAGCTGGTGACTTTCATAAATGGAGCTATCAATAGCACTGATAAAGTAGAGTCTAAAACAGAGAGGATTCAGCTAATACTGAAAGCTGCTGGGAGACGTCTGAGTATGACAGGGTTGACATGGGAAGAGGTTTGAGATGACCTCAATCAGCCGAGGGTGGAGTCATGTATACTGGATCTTAGTTAAGGTGGTAGTACTACAATGGAATGCTCAAAGCCTGTTGGCTAGTGGGCAGGAGTTCAAGCAGTTCATTGTAGATAGTTCCAGCTAAGCCTGATGTGATTTGTGTGCAGGAAACATGGCTCAAACCGAATGTGGAGTTTTACCATACAGGGATATGTAGTGGTTCGTAAGGACAGAGATGTAAGGGGAGGGGGCGGGGGCACCTTCATAAAGCAAGAACTTCCCTACAGGATTCTAGGCAGAGGTATTAAACAGGAATATGTGGTGGTGGTGGAGGTGTGGTTGAGAGGAGGGGTGATAGTGGTAGTGAACTACTATAATCTGTGTCAGATATTGGACCTGGAAGTGCTGGAGAGGGTGGAGGGCCAGAACAGAAGTAAAGTAATATGGTGTGGGGATTTTAATGCCCACAACACGCTCTGGGGTGGACGGATGGATGGAAATGGATGGATGGAAATGAAAATCTAATAGAAATGAAAGATCTGGTGTTCCTGAATGATGGCCGAGGGACCAGGATTGATGTAGCCACAGGGAAAGAGTCTGCCTTGGACCTCACTCTGGTATCTAGTGCGATGGCAGGAATCTGTGAGTTGGAGGTATGGGAGGAGTCGACAGTAGGGAGTGATCATTACCCCATAGTATGCACAATAGGACGGAGAGAGGAAGGAGGTGTCAGTGGATGGAGTTGGCAGGTGGGTGTTAGGAAGGGCAAATTGGGATCAGTTTCAGGAGCTGAGTGAGCAGGTGATGGCTCGGGTGGATAAGAACGGGGATGTGGATAGTATGAATAACTGGGTGAGAACAGCTTTAGTGTGGCAGCTACTGAGGCTATACCTAAGAGTTCAGGGAGGAGGAGGAGGAAAGCAGTCCCATGGTGGACGGAGGAGTGTGGGGAAATGGTGAGGAGTAGAAACAGGACATTTAGAGTACTGAAAAGAACGCATAACTTCCAACATCTAATTCAGTATAAGCAGGCCCAGACTCTGGTGAGGAGAACTATCCGTCAGGCAAAGAGATCATGTTGGCGTTGGTTCTGTGACACCATTGGAAGGGCGACACCAGTGGGAGAAGTGTGGGGGATGATTAAGAGGATAAGTGGGGTCAGAAGGGAGTGGGATTATCCAGTGTTGACGAGTGGGAAGGATGTGGCAGTAACAGATGAGGAGAAGGCAGAGATGATGGCCAAAGCATTTGTCGAAGTGCATAGCTCTACAAATTTGTCAGAGGAGCGGCAGACGGGGAGAGAGAGAACGAGAGAGCAGCATCCTGGAGTGCTGGAAAGGAGGGAGGATGTAAATGATGCATTGAATGCACCATTTACCATGGCAGAGATGAAAAGGGCAATAGGTAAGGCTGGGTTAACTTTACCTGGGAAAGATGAGGTGTGCTATGTTATGTTGTCCCATCTATGTGATGAGGCACTGGGTAAGGTATTGGTGTTGTACAACAAACACAGTGTGGGAAGGAGGCAGTAGTGGTACCAATCCGGAAGCCAAGGAAGGACCCAACGAGGCCAACAAGATATCGGCCAATAGCTTTAACATCACATGTATGTAAGATTATTGAACATATGATTACGGAGAGGCTAAATTGCTTCCTGGAGAGCAGGGGGCTAGTATTGCCACACCAGAGTGAGTTCAGGAAGGGAAGGGGACCTATGGACCCAGTGTTCTGCTTAAATTTTTAAAATTTTATTTAACCTTTATTTAACAATTACAATTGACGGCCTACCCCGGTCAAACCTGGACGACGCTGGGCCAATTGTGCGCCACCCTATAGGACTCCCAATCACAACCGAATGTAATACAGCCTGGATTCAAATCGGGGACTGTAGTGACGCCTCTTGCACTGAGATGCAGTGCCTTAGACTGCTGCGCCACTTGGAAGCAGAGGTCAGAAAGGCTCAGGTGAACAAGGAGACTGTTGTAGCTGTCTTTTTTGATGTGGACAAGGCGTATGATATGATGTGGAAGGAGGGATTGTTAATCAAGCTTGATATTTTGGGGGTAGGAGGAAGAACGTACAACAGGATAAAGGATTTCTTCTTTGGAAGGTCTATCCAGGTGAGGGTGGGAAAGTCACTATCAGGCAGATACCTGGTGGATAACGATACACTACAGGGGAGCGTGATTAGTCCTCTGTTGTTCTCAATCATGATTAATGATGTTTACTCTCAGGTACAGCCGGATATTGGGCGGTCGTCATTTGCAGATGATGGGACCTTATGGAAGAGGTGAAGAAATACATAGGCAGGAAGGTACAGGAAGCAATTGTTGAGGTAGAGCGGTGGGCATTAATGTGGGGATTCAGGTTCTCTGTAGAGAAAAGTCAGACAGTGTTCTTTAGCAAGAGGAAGGTGGGAGATGAGGTATGCCTGAGGTTATATGGGAGAAACTTGGAGAGGGTGGGGACCTTCAGGTTCCTTGGGGTATACTTACTACTCTAGTCTGACCTGGGCAGAACACATTGGGAAAGTGTAAAAAAGTGCTAAATGTGATGCGCTGTCTGACAGTGAAGGAGTGGGGGGCTGGGCGTTCCTCACTGAGGACCATGTATGTTGCATTGATCCGATCTGTAATAGACTATGGCAGTGTAGCGTATGGTTCGGTAGCCCGGACCTCATTGGAAAGGCTAGATGTCATACAGGGACAAGGACTCAGAATATGTAGTGGGGCGTTTCGGACCTCCCCAGTGCCTGCACCTCAGGTGGAGATGGGGGATATGCCGTTGCATGAGAGAAGACAGAATACGAGCTTTGGGTGGGTGGGTAATATCCAGGCAAAGGACATCGAACTGTATGGAAGGGAGTTTAGTCCAACGGTAGCTATTCCTGTAAATCCACCATGGCTACTCCCACCTCCAGTAGTGGATCTAGAAGTGTTGGAGAGACTACAGAAAGATAGGGAGGGTGTTGATCCATCTGATTTGTTTTAAGAGATGTCTGGATACTGTGTATCAGGATTTTGTGGCCATTTACACAGATGGTTCAAAAGATCAAAGGACAGGACGTACTGGGTCAGCATTTGTAGTGCAGGAATGTGGGGTGGAAGTCAGAAAACTTGTTACAGATCATCTGGCTGTATATACGACGGAGCTGATGGCCATACTGTTGGCCTTGCAGTGGGTGGAGGATGTCAAGCCAGACAGTAGTTATTTGCTCTTATTCATGTGCAGTGTTAATGAGTCTCCAGTCCTTTAGGTCACATAGTAGACAAGATCTGCTTTATGAGATGGTACAAACCCATGGCAGGATTAGACAGATGGGTATACAGATAAGATTTACTTGGGACCCAGCCCATGTGGGGGTGGAGAGGAACGAGGCAGTTGATGTACTGGCTAAAGAAGCACTTAGAAGTGGGAATGTTGATGTTGTAGTTTCAATGAGCAAGGCAGAGGCAAAAAGCCTGATATGGACATTGATGGTGCAGAGATGGCAGGAGCAGTGGAATAGAGATACTAAGGGCAGGCATTTATTTCAAGTACAGAAGAAAGCAAGGGAGGGGAGGACAGCAGGAAGGGACAGAAGAGAGGAGGCAATTTTTTACAAGATTAAGGGTGGGACACAGCCAGTTGAATAAGTCCTTAAATGTGACAGGAAAGCATCCAACGGGGAAGTGTGATTATTGCCAAGAAACAGAGACCGTGGAGCATGTAAGCATTTCACTGTAAGGTCTACCTGTTGTATTCGGCGCATGTGACAAATTCAATTTTATTTTATGTATTGCTACAGTGGGCAGTATCAGGGGAAAGAGAGAGGCTGAGATCTAGTATGAGGGAGAAGGGGATACATGAAATTAGTTTAAAGAGTATATTGAGTAGAATGTCGTTAGATTTAGTCTCAAATATTTTGTTATCTTTTTTTAAGAGCAACGGGGCTGGTAGGTAGGATTTAGTTTCTCCCTGTCTCTGGCCCACACTCCAGTACAGTAGGTGGAGGTAATGTACCATAACGTTGGATGCCAACCGCTGATATATCCCACAGACGAAGATGAAGAAATCTCACAATGCAGTACAGTAGGTGGCGGTGTATTTGCACCTCACGTTTGCTATCCGCCAATACAAATTTAAAGAAGGAGAAAAAAAATGGCGGACAGCCACTAGCTCAATCCACATAAAAATAATACACAAACATTTCAAAGCAAGGTAAACAGACTCGAATATATTGTTTACACGCTGTCCTCTTTTTACCAAATTCATTTTTTAGCCGGGAATTTATCTAGCATTTATTGATGTATTTATAATCAAGCCAACTATAGATAGATAGCTAACATAAAGTCTACCCGTTAGCATGCTATGTTGACGGAGCTAGCTAGCTAGCGGCTGTTCGAGCATGCCCATGTTATTAGGTTGGAGGTAGGTACTGCTTCATATCCTCACTCTTAAATGCACATATTTGCTGGCTGAATTTCTAGCTACCGTGATGAATTGCTTGGCTTTTGCCCCTGGGGGGAGTCCCGTGTGTTGGCTTTTGTGTGGATTCTTGATATCTTATGCTAGCTAGGCTAACTTAAAAATCGGTATTTTAGTCACATTACACGGACTAATGATGGTAGCTAATTTCCCTTATAGCTAGTACAGCATTGACGTGGGTCATTATCATTAATAGTGGTCGTAGAAGCGAGCTGGTCTGTCCAACCTAGTACCTAGTAGGTAATGCCGCTGTCATTTTTTTCTGGGAAGGGAAAATGAGGGAGTTGGTCGATATCCGCTTGACGCAAGGAAAAAGGCGCACTTCTATTGAGAGAACCAACTGAAGACTTATGATCTTTTACGTTTTTTTTATTGCATATTATGAGTTTTGTTTTTGTGTCTCCTCCATTGCTATAGTCTAGTATTGCGTATTTGAAACCGCTATAGCCTAGTATTGCATCTTTGAAACCGTTATTTATGACCACTTGTCAGCCCAATGTAAACTTAGCAAATGGTAGCCATGCAAATTTATAGTAACTGAGTTTAAGGCTAGGTTAATTTAGAAGTCTATTTGATTGCCAGCTGAAATTATGTAGCTACCTAGTTTGCTAGCTTGAAACCGTTACTGATGCACTGCTGCTGGTGTGTATGAATAATCTAAACCAGTTAGGATATTTAAAAAAACAGTAGGGCTGCAAGGTTACATTGTTATTGATATATCTTTAAATGGTTGATGTGATTAGCGTGGCTACTTTGTAAATATGCATTAATTAGGCAATTTGCCTTTATCTGCTATTCATTTCAATGTCCTGGCTGCATGCATTTTTATAAACAATGGATTTGTGAGTAGCTGTGACTGCTGTGTCTTGATGCTAAACAAATCTAGTCTACTTTGAGGACCAATATAATATCAGCCACGTGTTTGTCTGACCTAATCACCTGTGTGTCTAGCCAACTGGTAATTAACCTAGGCTCAAGGTTAAGGGCCAAAGCCCCTCAAGTCAAGGATAGCCAGCCAGACATCCCCAGCCTGGTCATCATTGTAAATAGGAATTTGTTCTTAACTGACTTGCCTTGTTAAATAAAGGTTCAATTAAATTCATTCACAGATCATTTTTAAGATCCAAAATAGATGGTCACCTCTTGAAATTAATACCCTATATTGGCTATAATGTTACCCATTCTGTTTCTCCAGTCTGGATCCTCTTGTTTTGTCAATACCCCAACAGGGATGAGTTTTCTGTGTCTACAGTGAGCCCTGAGTGTGTTTGGGTGGGTGACTGAGGTCTGCTGACAGCTGGGGCCACCTCTTTGTTGTACCCTGTCGTCTGCCTCCAACGCCGACCCCCTGCCTGGCCGACAGAAGGGGAGAGTGTTAAGAGCGAATCCGTGGGAAAGTCAACCTGAGCATCCACAGATAAAGTTAGTAATTTCCAAATGAAACACATCCATAATTATCCTTACGGTCTACATGTCTCAAAGATATTTCAGTCAAGTCGTATTTCATGGCTTTTCGAAAGGGCTCATGGGGGGGGTGTAATGGACATGGCCTAAAGTTGGGCGGTATCCATATTTTCATACTGTCAGTGTATGTATTCAGCAGCGACGCAACACTGCTTTTTAAATCTTTGGTGCCACTGAAAAAAAAGCAGTTTATTTCTTTACACTGAACCAAAAATAGTCTGTCTATTCAAATTGCCATCAATAAAATGCAATTGTGTTTTTTGTCCGTAGCTTATGCCTGCCCATACCATAACCTCACCGCTACCATGGGGCACTCTGTTTCACAACTTTGACATCAGTAAACTGCTCACCCACACGGCGGAATACACGTGGCCTGCGGTTGAGGCTGGTTGGACGTACTGCAAGCTTCTTGATATGCCACACCTGTCAGGTGGATGGATTATCTTGGCAAAGGAGAAATGCTCACTAACAGGGATATAAACAAATTTGTCCATTACATTTTAGAGAAATAAGCTTTTTGTGCGTATGGATCATTTCTGGGGTTCTTTTATTTACGCTCATGAAACACGGGACCAACACTTTACAAGTTGCATTTATATTTATGTTCAGTATACATGTCATGTCTCAAAATCGATATCTATCTTACCTCCTATATTGTTTTATCTCCTCCGGATTTGAGAAGAAAGATAAGTTCAACAGTGAACCTGTCAGTTTGCCTTAGTTCTCGCACAGCATCCAGCCTAGCTGACGCAATGCTATTTTCCCGATTTTTGACCACATTTCTTCTCTAGCCTCCGTTGAGTCACCCTAATCTTGGCCAACATACAAGAGTAAGAACTCCAATAAACTTTTCATGGATTATGATAGAGACACGCGGTTTGGACCATTGGCTTTCTTAGAGGAGTAAAATACCCATTGGTCAAAATATAAAAAATGTATTGGACACCGTAGACTCTAACATCCATAACAGTAATTTTTGCTTTATTTCTCCAACATGACAATATTTGGAAGTCAGTTATTTTGGGGGAATACACTTCCCGTAAGAGGTACTATAGACATACACATATATTATATTTTGTTTGTCCATTCTGTTAGAAATTAAAGTTTTGATTTTGTGTGCAAATGTAATGTCCATAATGCTGGAATCACCCTTAAAAGGCTAACCAGGCTAGCACTAGTATAGGCTACATCAGACTGGCTTCTTGAATACAACAATGTAGAAGAAAGGTCCAAATTGGACCTAAATTCTGACCTAACATGAAGGGGGAAGTATCAAATGGTTTGTGTTTACTTCAATGTTGTTTCCCACTCTCGTTTCCCTTCTTTAGAGAGAGGACTATTGTGTCTTGAACTTAGTCAGTATTACTGGACATGAGGAAGCCAGTGCCACAAAAAGGTAATGTCATGTTAAGAAATGGAATGCAATTGTCCATTTGAAAAGCATAATGTACATCTTCTAATGATGCTGCTCAAGAAGGGTCCTATATTTAGGATACTTTAATGTGTGTATAGAAGTCTCAGATGCTGATGTGATAGTTTGGACTCACACATCTCAATGACAGTTGCTAAAGATCAAGTGAATTTATTCTAGTTATGAATAGATAGTTGATTAATTGAATGGTGTCTCTGAAACGTTGTGCCCTGCTCTCTCCTCTAGCTATTGAGTGGAAAGATGGCAGGCAGATCAAGCATGCCCGAAGTGGCCGTCCCTCCCGGGTCCCATCGCAGTACCAAGGAGGTACAGTACCACACACACCAACTTTCTCAGATGAATCACTGCTGAATGAAAACAACATCCTGAATCAAACACATTCATATTCAGTTATAACCAGGGGTTGGAACCAAAATGATTTTCCAATTGTTTCTTTCTGAACAGAAACACAATTTCTGTTCGTTCCGTTCCACTATTCCGACCAGCAAAATAAAGTTCTGAACCGGTTCGAATCCCAAAGAAGTATTGGTTTATATTTTCTGTTCCTTTTTAACCTGTTAAATCAACCTTCTTCTTTTTTTACATTTAGCTCATTAAATTATTGCGACTGAATTTTTTTGGGGTCGGGAGAGCGCAAAGAGAGGGTTGAGGAGGAGGCTTGAAGCTCTGGGCATCTTATGACATGCATTATCTGGGTCCCCAGAATTATACCTAGAAGAAGCGGCTTCTATAGAGGAACTTTGACTGTCCTTTGACCTATATAGCTAACAGGCTTGAGCTAGATTATTATTATTATGATTTTTTTTACCTTTATTTAACTAGGCAAGTCAGTTAAGAACAAATTCTTATTTACAATGACGGCCTAGGAACAGTGGGTTAACTGCCTGTTCAGGGGCAGAACGACAGATTTGTACCTTGTCAGCTCGGGGGTTTGAACTTGCAACCTTCCAGTTACTAGTCCAACACTCTAACCACTAGGCTACCCTGCCGCCCCAAACTGGGGCTTGTGTACGCAGAGCGGCACCAGAATTAAAAACATGTCTTTTTGTAGTTAATAAATTTAACACGGAACGTGATAACTAGGCCTATATTATCCTTAACTAGCATCGGAAAAAGCAAATCTATTCTTCTCTAGCTAGTTAAAAAATCTCTGCCCATCATCTGAATCACGCTTGTAATGTCAGTACAGTAGCCTATGCTTTGGTGGGGGAGGGGCAGGTAGGCTAAACACACACACCCTGGTAAAGATTTTCAGCTTGCAAGCAGACACTGGAATATGTTTCTGAGTGAGGGCTTAGCTTCAATTTTTTTTTTGTGGGACTACAAAAAAAAATGCCTGTTCCCTGAACCAGTTCCAACCCCTGGCTTATAACACGGTTCTAAAGGCATCAGCATGCTTCATTTCAGCTGGCGGTGTGCTAAGCATTCTACCTTAAAATAAATTTGCTTGAAAAATGAGAAGAACTTGGTCATAGTACTGTTTGTCCATTTTGAGATGCCTTAGCTCTATACACTTCCTGAAAATAGTCAGAATTAATCTAAGATAACTCAAGAAATCTGTAATTAATTTTGAAGTTTTTGCAGAGGAGATCTTTAGTCGTGCAATTTTACATCTAACTAAGATGTTTGGTGCAGTTTTTCTCAATGAAAAATGTGCTTTAAGACTTTACTGAAGAATCCCTACTGTTGACCAACGAAGGGGCGTTGACTTCGGCTACCGACTTCAGCTTGCCTCGATCAACTGAAAAAAATAAACCTTACCGAAGTTTAAAACAAAACAAACATGTCCCAAAATGTTGTCATAATATATGTACCGAACGTTTTCGGCTTGAAGGCATGGGAACACCTTAACAATAGCACATACCACTAGCACTGAACCCCAAAACCACACACATTCACACAAAAACATATAACGGTAGACAACAAAAAGCAGCCATTGTGCTTTTTCTGTCCCACAGGTCACTTCAGTTGGGACAAATACCTGAAGGAAACAGGTGCTAGTGCTGCACCTGCGCACTGCTTCAGACAGGTAAGCCCCCCTAATCAGACTACAGTATATCCTCCTCATCAAAATGTCAGGGCATGCTACTATCCTATGTGAAACTTCTGCTCCTGAAATGATTCAGAGCCAAATGATTCTAAGCCATGGCATTTACAGAGTTTGTAGGAATTATGACCAACAAGCAATATGAGATAGAAGTTAACCGTGGCAGCCAAAGTCTCACCAGTGACAATGAGCAGCATCAACAGTTGAAGTCAAAAGTTTACATACACCTTAGCCAAATACAGTTTAAACTCAGTTTTTCACAATTCCTGACATTTAATCCTAGTAATAAATCTCTGTCTTAGGTCAGTTAGGATCACCACTTTATTTTAAGAATGTGAAATGTCAATAATACTAGAGTGATTTATTTCAGCTTTTATTTCTTTCATCACATTCCCAGTGGGTCAGAAGTTTACATACACTCAATTTGGTATTTGGTAGCACTGCCTTTAAATTGTTTAACTTGTTTCAAACGTTTCGGGGAGCCTTCCACAAGCTTCCCACAATAAGTTGGGTGCATTTTGGCACATTCCTCCTGCCAGAGCTGGTGTAACTGAGTCAGGTTTGTAGGCCTCCTTGCTCGCACATGCTTTTTCAGTTCTGCCCACAGATTTTCTATGGAATTGAGGTCAGGGCTTTGTGATGGCCACTCCAATACCTTGACACAACTTTTGTCACAACTTTGGAAGTATGCTTGGGGTCATTGTCCATTTGGAAGACACATTTGCCACCAAGCTTTAACTTCTTTACTGATGTCTTTTGAGATGTTGCTTCAATATAGCTACGTAATTATCCTTTCTCATGACGCCATCTATTTTGTGAAGTGCACCAGTCCCTCCAGCAGCAAAGCACCGCCAACAACATGATGCAGCCACCCCTGTGCTTCACGGTTGGGATGGTGTTTTTCGGCTTGCAAGCCTCCCCCTTTTTCCTCCAAACATAACGATGGTCATTATGGCAAAACAGTTCTATTTTTGTTTCATCAGACCAGAGGACATTTCTCCAAAAAGTACAGTCTTTGTCCCCATGTGCAGTTGCAAACCGTAGTCTGGCTTTTTTTATGGCAGTTTTGGAGCAGTGGCTTTCTTCCTTGCTGAGCGGCCATTCAGGTTATGTCGATATAGGACTTGTTTTACTGTGACTATAGATACTTTTGTACCTGTACCTGCTGTTGTTCTGGGATTGATTCGCAGTTTTTGCACCAAAGTATGTTCATCTCTGGGGTACAGAAGTCTCCTTCCTGAGCGGTATGACGACTGCGTAGTCCCATGGAGTTTATACTTTCGTACTATTGTTTGTACAGATGAACGTGGTACCTTCAGGCATGTCGAAATTGATCCCAAGGATGAACCAGACTTTTCGAGGTCTACAATTTTTTTTCTGAGGTCTTGGCTGATTTCTTTTGATTTTCCCATGATGTCAAGCAAAGAGGCACTGAGTTTGAAGGTGGGCCTTGAAATACATCCACAGGTACACCTCCAATTGACTCAAATTATGTCAATTAGCCTATCAGAAGCTCTAAAGCCATGACATCATTTTCTGGAATTTTCCAGGCTGTCAACACTGTCATCTCAGATTTTCAAAATATGCTTTAGCTCAACAAGCATTTGTGTAAGAGTATTTATAGCCTAGCATAGCATTAAGCCTAGCATTCAGCATGCAACATTTTCACAAAAACAAGAAAAGCATTCAAATAAAATCATTTACCTTTGAAGAACTTCAGATGTTTTCAATGAGGAGACTCTCAGTTAGATAGCAAATGTTCAGTTTTTCCAAAAAGATTATTTGTGTAGGACAAATCGCTCCGTTTTGTTCATCACTTTTGGGTAAGAAAAAAACCCGAAAATTAAGTCATTACAACGCAAACTTTTTTCCAAATTAACTCCATAATATCGACAGAAACATGGCAAACGTTGTTTAGAATCAATCCTCAAGGTGTTTTTCACATATCTATCGATGATAAATCATTCGTGGCAGTTGACATTCTCCTCTGAAGAAAATGGAATGCGCATGGACCTGGAGATTACGCAATAATTTCAACGGAGGACACCGGGCGGACACCTGGTAAATGTAGTCTCTTATGGTCAATCTTCCAATGATATGCTTACAAATACGTCACAATGCTGCAGACACCTTGGGGAAACGACAGAAAGTGCAGGCTCATTCCTGGCGCATTCACAGCCATATGAGGAGACATTGGAACACAGGGCATTCAAAATCTGGACCATTTCCTGTATGAAATTTTATCTTGGTTTCACCTGTAGCATTAGTTCTGGGGCACTCACAGATAATATCTTTGCAGTTTTGGAAACGTCAGAGTTTTTTCTTTCCAAAGCTGTCAATTACATGCATAGTCGAGCATCTTTTCGTGACAAAATATCTTGTTTAAAACGGGAAAGTTTTTTATCCAAAAATTAAAAGAGCGCCCCCTATCTTCTTATGGCAGGGGGGCAGTATTGAGTAGCCTGGATTAATAAGGTGCCCAGAGTAAACTGCCTGCTACTCAGGCCCAGAAGCTAAGATATGCATATTGTTAGTAGATTTGGATGGAAAACACTCACGTTTGACATGTTTCTACGAACTGTAACGGAACTTTTTGACTTTTCGTCTGGCCTTTGTGTCGTGAATTTGGATTTGTGAACGACACGCGCGAACAAAAAGGAGCTATTTGGACATAAATGATGGACTTTATCGAACAAAACAAACATTTATTGTGTAACTGGGAGTCCTGGGAGTGCATTCTGATGAAGATCATCAAAGGTAAGTGAATATTTATAATGCTATTTCTGACTTCTGTTGACTCAACAACATGGCGAGTATCTGTATGGCTTGTTTTTTTGTGTCTGAGCGCCGTACTCAGATTATTGCATGGTGTGCTTTTTCCGTAAAGTTTTTTAAAAATCTGACACAGCGGTTGCATTAAGGAGAAGTTTATCTAAAGTTCCATGCATAACACTTGTATCTTTTAGCAATGTTTATTTGGAGTATTTCTGTAAATTGATGTGGTTCTCTGCAAAATCATTGGATGTTTTGGAAGCAAAACATTGCTGAACATAACGGGCCTTTTGGATATAAATATGAACTTTATCAAACAAAACATACATGTTAGGTTAGTGATTCATTTTATCTCTATTTCTGCTTTTTGTGACTCCTCTCTTTGGCTGGAAAATGGCTGTGTTTTTCTGTGACTAGGTACTGACCTACCACATAATCGTTTGTTGTGCTTTCGTCTTAAAGCCTTTTTGAAATCAGACTGTGGTGGGATTAACAACAGGTTTATCTTTAAAATGTTGTGAAATACTTGTTTGTTTGAGGAATTTTAATTATGAGATTTCTGTTGTTTGAATTTAGCGCCCTGCACTTTCACTGGCTGTTGCCATATCGATCCCGTTAGTGGGATTTCAGTCGTAAGAATGAAAGGCACAGCCAACTTAGTGTATTTAAACTTCTGACCCACTGGAATTGTGATACAGTGAAATAATCTGTCTAAACAATTGTTAGAAAAATTACTTGTCATGCACAAAGTAGATGTCCTAACCAACTTGCCAAAACCATACTTTGTAAACAAGACATTTGTGGAGTGGTTGAAAAATTTGTTTTAATGACTCCAACCTAAGTGTATGTCAACTTCCGACTTCAACTGATATATATATATATATATACACACACACACACACAGTGGGGAGAACAAGTATTTGATACACTGCCGATTTTACAGGTTTTTCTACTTACAAAGCATGTAGAGGTCTGTAATTTTTACCATGGGTACACTTCAACTGTGAGAGACGGAATCTAAAACAAAAGTCCAGAAAATCACATTGTATGATTTTTAAGTAATTAATTTGCATTTTATTGCATGACATAAGTATTTTATCACCTACCAACCAGTAAGAATTCCGGTTCACACAGACCTGTTAGTTTTTCTTTAACCTCGAGAATCTCTCTCAGAACCACCATGTGACCACTTACGCAATGTGGCCGCCTATGGCTATTCTTCAACAGAAATGCGTAAAACTACGTCACAATGCTGTAGAAACCTTAGGGAATACGTAGAAAGCGTAAGCTCGTTGATGGTACATTCACAGCTGAATAGGGAGTCATTGGAACGCAGTGCTTTCAAAACCTGGGGCACTTCCGGATTGGATTTTTCTCAGGCTTTCGCCTGCAACATCAGTTCTGTTATACTCACAGACAATATCTTTACAGTTTTGGAAACGTTAGAGTGTTTTCTATCCAAAGCTGTCAATTATATGCATATTCCAGCATATTTTCCTGACAAAATATCCCGTTTAAAACGGGAACGTTTCTTTTCCCAAAAATGAAAATACTGCCCCCTAGTACCAAGAGAAGCCCTCCTGTTCTCCAGTTACCTGTATTAACTGCACCTGTTTGAAACTCGTTACCTGTATAAAAGACACCTGTCCACACACTCAATCAAACAGACTACAACCTCTCCACAATGGCCAAGACCAGATAGCTGTGTAAGGACATCAGGGATACAATTGTAGACCTGCACAAGGCTGGGATGGGCTACAGGACAATAAGCAAGCAGCTTGTGGTGAGAAGGCAACAACTGTTGTCGCAATTATTAGAAAATGGAAGAAGTTCAAGATGACGGTCAATCACCCTCGGTCTGGGGCTCCATGCAAGATCTCACCTCGTGGGGCATCAATGATCATGAGGAAGGTGAGGGATCAGCCCAGAACTACACGGCAGGACCTGGTCAATGACCTGAAGAGAGCTGAGACCACAGTCTCAAAGAAAACCATTAGTAACACACTACGCCGTCATGGATTAAAATCCTGCAGCGCACGCAAGGTCCCCCTGCTCAAGCCAGCGCATGTTCAGGCCCGTCTGAAGTTTGACAATGACCATCTGGATGATCCAGAGGACGAATGGGAGAAGGTCATGTGGTCTGATGAGACAAAAATAGAGCTTTTTGGTCTAAACTCCACTCGCCGTGTTTCGAGGAAGAAGAAGGATGAGTACAACCCCAAGACACCATCCCAACCGTGAAGCATGGAGGTGGAAACATCATTCTTTGGGGATGCTTTTCTGCAAAGGGGACAGGACAACTGCACCGTATTGAGAGGAGGATGGATGGGGCCATGTATCGTGAGATCTTGGCCAACAACCTCCTTCCCTCAGTAAGAGTATTGAAGATGGGTTGTGGCTGGGTCTTCCAGCATGACAACGACCCGAAACACACAGCCAGGGCAACTAAGGAGTGGCTCCGTAAGAAGCATCTCAAGGTCCTAGAGTGGCCTATTCAGTCTCCAGACCTGAACCCAATAGAAAATCTTTTGAGGGAGGTTAAAGTCTGTATTGCCCAGCTACAGCCCCGAAACCTGAAGGATCTGGAGAAGGTCTATATGGAGGAGTGGGACAATATCCCTGCTGCAGTGTGTGCAAACCTGGTCAAGAACTACAGGAAACGTATGATCTCTGTAATTGCAAACAAAGGTTTCTGTACCAAATATTAAGTTATGCTTTTCTGATGTATCAAATACTTATGTCATGCAATAAAATGCAAATTAATTACTTAAAAATCATACAATGTGATTTTCTGGATTTTTGAAAAGATTCCATCTCTCACAGTTGAAGTGTACCTATGATAATAATTACAGACCTCTACATGCTTTGTAAGTAGGAAAACCTGCAAAATCGTGCAGTGTGTCAAATACTTGTTCTCCCCACTGTATATATACATAAACACACTACAGTCATTAAACATTATGCAGGGCTTCACATGAACCTTTTAGCAACTTGTCCTTCAGACAAGTTAGACAGATTTTATACCTGTCCAAAAGCTCAAGTCACCAAATAATAAATGGTTTGTAGCCTAAACAGCATGGTTCAAATAAGTGACTGAACATTGTGTTGTTTGATGGAAGAAACCACTTTACAAAATAACATTCATTATTATTACCGTACAGAGAATCAGACAAAAATGCAGGCTACCTATTGGCTTCTTTGCATATTCAAGCCTGTCTCAAAATACAACACTGACCCACTTTTCAAAGAGGACTAGAAATATATAGATATCCTGCTCTTATAGGAAGCAAACACCCCTCATGGCTGATAAATTAGCTATTTGTGTATCTCTGCACTGCCTGGCAATTCATCAGTGCAGCAGTCCTTGTGTTGTGCAGCCAAGCAGCTTAGAGGGAACATTGGTTAAGACGTTGGTTTCCAGAGCTACATATGCAGTTGAAGTCAGATGTTTACATACACATCCACAATAAAACGAGTCCTATATCGACAGAACCTGAAAGGCCGATCAGAGCCAGACTACGGTTTGCAACTGCACATGGGGAAAAAGATTGTACTTTTTGGAGAAATGTACTCTGGTCTGATGAAACAAAAATAGAACTGTTTTGCCATAATGACCATCGTTATGTTTGGAGGAAAAGTGTGTGTGTGGGGGGGCTTGCAAGCCGAAAAACACCATCCCAACCGTGAAACACGGGGCTGGCAGCATCATGTTGTTGGGGGTGCTTTGCTGCTGGAGGGACTGGTGCACTTCACAAAATAGATGGCATCATGAGAAAGGAAAATTATGTGGCTATATTGAAACAACATCTCAAGACATCAATCATTCTCTCTACTATTATTCTGAAATTTCACATTCTTAAAATAAAGTGGTGATCCTAACTGACCTAAAACAGGGAATTTTTACTCAAGAGTCAATATCAGGAATTGTGAAAAACTGAGTTTAAATGTATTTGGCTAAGGTGTATGTAAACTTCCGACTTCAACTTTATCTGTGTATGTATGTGTATATATATATATATATATATATATGTGTGTGTGTGTACCATTCAAAAGTTTGACGTCACTTAGAAATGTCTCTGTTTTTGAAAGAACAGCTCATTTTCATCAAATTGATCCGAAATACAGGGTAGACATTGTTAATGTTGTAAATGACTATTGTAGCTGGGAACGGCTGAATTTATTTTTTATGGAATTGTACTCCCATGTCGATGAGACCCATTATCAACAACCATCACTTCTGTGTTCCAATGGCACGTTGTGTTAGCTATTCCATGTTTATTATTTTAAAAGGCTAATTCTTAATCATTAGAAAACCCTTTTGCAATTATGTTAGCACAGCTGAAAACTGTTTTTCTGATTAAAGAAGCAATACAACTGGCCTTCTTTACACTAGTTGTTTATCTGGAGCATTAGCATTTGTGGGTTCGATTTCAGGCTCAAAATGGCCAGAAACAAAGGCTTTCTTCTGAAACTTGTCAGTCTATTCTTGTTCTGAGAAATGAAGGCTATTCCATGAGAGAAATTTCCAAAAAACGGAAGATCTCATACTGGCAAACTGGCTCTAACTAGAATATAAATTGGAGTGGGAGGCCCTGGTGCACAACTGAGCAAGAGGACAAGTACATTTGTGTGTCTAGTTTGAAAAACAGACGCCTCACAAGTCCTCAACTGGCAGCTTCATTAAATAGCACCCGCAAAACAACAGTCTGAACGTCAACAGTGAAGAGGCGACTCCGGGATGCTGGCCTTCTAGGCAGCTCCTCTTACTGATAATGGGCCTATGTAGATATTCCATAAGAAATCTGCTGTTTCTAGTTACAATAGTAATTTACAACATTAACATTGTCTACACAGTATTTCTGATCATTTTGATGTTATTTTAATGGACAAAAAATGTGCTTTTCTTTCAAAAACAAGGACATTTCTAAGTGACCCCAAACTTTTGAACCGTAGTGTATATAATAGAAATCGTTAGCTATTTCATGTGAAAATGTTATGGGATGCATTTGCTCCATTGGTTTTGTTTGTAGGCCTTTTTGATAGGCCTATATTATGCCCTAATAGCCTGCTTGGCCACTGACTAAAACTATAATTAAAGCGGGTACAGCCAGTGTTCACAGTAAATGTGTGCAAGTTGCACAGAATGCTCACAACATTCAAATTTCCACTCACAAGACCTGAAATTTGCTAAGTGGCGGGATTTTTTTTAGGGAACCATTAGGCTAAGAAGAAATTCCCTCTTGGGTCGAGGGGTGACACTGATTTCAAGTTGCGTGCAGGGCTACCTCGTCACCACAGAGTGAGTTCAACTCACCTTCGATACATAGTCTTGCTTGATGCTGTGTTCCTATCTTAGCATGTTGAATCTGTCCAGCATCATTGCATGCCTCTCTGACCTTCCCCTACCTCTACAGGGCGCAACACCTCCAGTGAATGAGTTCAAGGCGGGCATGAAGCTGGAGGCGCAGGACCCTCGGAATACAACGTCCACCTGCATTGCTACGGTGGTGGGCCTGACTGGATCGCGGCTGCGCCTGCGCCTCGATGGCTCCGATAACAAGAACGACTTCTGGCGCCTGGTGGACTCATCAGAGATCCAGCCTATCGGCAACTGCGAGAAGAACGCAGGCATGCTGCAGCCGCCATTGGGTGAGGAGGAGAGAGAAACACATTTTCACACACTCCGATACTACATACCCATTATGGATATGATGTGCCCTATTCTTTTTTAAATTGTTTGCGATCACACAGTGATACTTACCTTCCTCAGTTAGATTTACACCAGACTGATGTATACTGCGGTCTATTAATTAGTGCACACTGTAGCAAAACGTGCAACGGAAAATATTTTTGTATTGAAAACGAGAATTTATTATTGGACAAATGAATGTAAGTCCCTCACTGTTATCGGCCCATTTGCGTCAATTTGTTTTCTTGGCTGTATTCTAGGCTGTATTTGGTTTCCAGGCTGTATCACAACCGGCCGTGATTGGGAGTCCCATAGGGCGGCGCACAATTGGCCCAGCGTTGTCCGGGTTTGGCTGTTGTAGGCCGTCAATGTAAATAATAATTTGTTCTTAACTGACTTGCCTAGTTAAATAAAGGATAAAAAAAAATACTAAAAATACAAGTACATACACCTGTGTGTAATAGTGTGATTTGGTGCAATTCTCTAAATGTCCACTAGGTGTCAGCTAATATCAAAAGATGTCTATGGCCCCATCCCATGCACATTAATGAAGGGTCTCGTCTACTGTGTATGGGTGAGTTTTTTTGAAAGCGTCTGTACTTCTCCCACAGGCTTCCGTCTGAACGCATCCTCCTGGCCGATGTTCCTTCTAAAAACACTCAACGGAGCCGAAATGGCCCCAGCACGCATCTTTCACAAGGTACCTGTCACAAAGCAGCACACGCTCTCGTCATACACCTGTTTATAAAGCATACCTGTACACATATACACTCTCCCTTTCCCAGCATATACACCTATGTAGCTACATTTTCCATTGATGGCCATTTGTATTTATTATGGTTGCAGAAAAACGGATTAAAGTTAACGGTAGAACTAACACCACTGGCTTATGGAAGCACTGCTCTAAGCGAGAGGTATATTAAATATTTCTATTTATGCTCCCTTTTATTGATCCTAATGATATAGGCCTAGATGTGAACAGCCGAGGTGTCATAAAATTTGAATAAAAATCCAAATGTGTATGGAGGGTTGGTTTTACAGGTTTACTCGTTCTGGATTCTCAGTACTGCATGTATTCTTGGCTATCATGCTATGGCTGTGTCAGAGTCAATTTTAAGTTGTGTATTCATTTATTAGTAGTTTGATGCCTAAGTTAGAATCTGTTTCTTTTTCCTTCGTTTTTTTTTTGTCTGAATAAAACATGATATAATGAGGACCACATGAAATATGTCTTGCATGTAATGGACATAAATAACTGGTTTTACGATATATATATACAGTGGCAAGGAAAAGTATGTGAACCCTTTGGAATTACTTGGATTTCTGCATAAATTTGACATACAATTTGATCTGATCTTCATCTAAATCACAACAATAGGCACAGTGTGCTTAAACTAATAACACAAATGATTGTATTTTTCTTGTCTATATTGAATACATAATTTAAACATTCACAGTATAGGTTGGGGAAAGTATGTGAGAGATTTTGGTTAGAGTTGCCCTGCCCCATAAAAAAACACTCACAAAATTTGAGTTTGCTATTCACAAGAAGCATTGCCTGATGTGAACCATGCCTCAAACAAAATAAATCTCAGAAGACCTAAGATTAAGAATTGTTGCCTTGCATAAAGCTGGAAAGGGTTTCAAAAGTATCTCTAAAAGTCAGTCCACAGTAAGACAAGTTGTCTATAAATGGAGAAATTTCAGCACTGTTGCTACTCACCCTACAAGTGGCTGTCCTGCAAAGATGACTGTAAGAGCACAGTGCAGAATGCTCAGTGAGGTTAAGAGGAATCCTAGAGTGTCAGCTAAAGACTTACAGAAATTCTGGAAGATTCTATCATCTCTGTTGACGAGTCTAGAATGCGTAAAACACTAAACAAGAATAAAGAATCCACTGCTGTCTAAAAAAAAACATTGCTGCACATCTGAAGTTCGCAAAAGAGCACCTGGATGTTCCACAGCGCTACTGGCAAAATATTTTGTGGACAGATGAAACTAAAGTTGTGTTGTTTGGAAGAAACACACAACACTGTGTGGAGGAAAAAAAGGGCACAGTACACCAACATCAAAACCTCATCCCAACTTTAAACTATGGTGGAGGGAGCATCATGGTTTGGGGCTGCCTCAGGGCCTTGACAGCTTGCTATCATCGACAGAAAAATTAATTCCCAAGTTTTATCAAGACATTTTGCAGGAGAATGTAAGGCTATCTGTCCGCCAATTGAAGCTCAACGGAAGTTTGGTGATGCTACAGCACAACAACCCAAAAGACAGAAGTAAATCAGCAACAGAATGGCTTGAACAGAAGAAAATACGCCTTCTGGAGTGGCTCAGTCAGTCCTGAACTCAACCCGATTTGAGATGCTGTGGCATGACCTCAGGAGAGCAGTTCACACCAGATATCCCAAGAATATTGCTGAATTGAAACAGTTTTGTAAAGAGGAATGGTCCAAAATTCCTCCTGACTGTTGTGCAGGTCTGATCTGCAACTACAGAAAACGTTTGGTTGAGGTTATTGCTGCCAAAGGATGGTCAACCTTTTATTAAATCCAAGAGTTCAAATACTTTTCCATCCTGCACTGTGAATGTTTGCACGGTGTGTTCAATAAAGACTTGAACAGTTATATTTGTGTTATTAGTTTACGCAGACTGTGTTTGTCTATTGTTGTGACTTAGATGAAGATCAGATCAAATTTTATGACAAATTTATGCAGAAATCCAGGCAATTCTAAAGAGTTCACATACAATTGTATCCAGTGAACTAAGCAGGCTGGGCTGACATGCTTATAGCCTTTGCTAGGACTTTCTAAATTTGAGCATGCGTTTATAAGATTGTGCGGTTATTATTTCTATTAATATTATCTATTATTGTTACTATTTTTTTGGGACTGTTTTCCCGTGTGTTATTTAGTTAGTTCTCTTAAAAAGCACCCTCATAGATATTTATGTTATCATGGGACTGCCCTCATTTCCCTCTGGCCAAAGGCAATTGGTGGCCAAGTGTTTGCCTTAGGGCACGTCATGAGTCGGGGAGATGGTCTGATGGTCTTAGTGACAACAGATCTATATATGGGGGAAGGTTTTAGTGGGTGGAATATTAGGACAATTTGGGGTTTACAAAGATGCAGCTACATGCTTAACAGTGCAAATTATTATGGTACAGCTACAGTGGGGCAAAAAAGTATTTAGTCAGCCACCAATTGTGCAAGTTCTCCCACTTAAAAAGATGAGAGAGGCCTGTAATTTTCATCATAGGTACATACACTTCAACTATTACAGACAAAATGAGGGTGAAAAAATCCAGAAAATCACATTGTAGGATTTTTTATGAATTTATTTGCAAATTATGGTGGAAAATAAGTATTTGGTCAATAACAAAAGTTTATCTCAATACTTTGTTATTATATACCCTTTGTTGGCAATGACATAGGTCAAAAGTTTTCTGTAAGTCTTCACAAGGTTTTCACACACTGTTGCTGGTATTTTGGCCCATTCCTCTATGTAGATCTCCTCTAGAGCAGTGATGTTTTGGGGCTGTTGCTGGGCAACACAGACTTTCAACTCCCTCCAAAGATTTTCTATGGGGTTGAGATCTGGAGACTGGCTAGGCCACTCCAGGACCTTGAAATGCTTCTTACGAAGCCACTCCTTCGTTGCCCGGGCGGTGTGTTTGGGATCATTGTCATGCTGAAAGACCCAGCCACGTTTTTGCTCACCGTTCTTGTGATCATTTTGACCCCACGGGGTGAGATCTTGCGTGGAGCCCCAGATCGAGGGAGATTATCAGTGGTCTTGTAATGTCTTCCATTTCCTAATAATTGCTCCCACAGTTGATTTCTTCAAACCAAGCTGCTTACCTATTACAGATTCAGTCTTCCCAGCCTGGTGCAGGTCTACAATTTTGTTTCTGGTGTCCTTTGACAGCTCTTTGGTCTTGGCCATAGTGGAGTTTGGAGTGTGACTGTTTGAGGTTGTGGACAGGTGTCTTTTATACTGATAACAAGTTCAAACAGGTGCCATTAATACAGGTAACGAGTGGAGGACAGAGGAGCCTGTTAGTCAGCCACCAATTGTGCTGTGAGAGGTCTGTGAGGGCCAGAAATCTTGGTTGTTTGTAGGTGACCAAATATTTCCACCATAATTTGCAAATAAATTCATTAAAAATCTTACAATGTGATTTTCTGGAAGAAAAAAAATCTCATTTTGTCTGTCATAGTTGAAGTGTACCTATGATGAACATTACAGGCCTCTCATCTTTTTAAGTGGGAGAACTTGCAAAATTGGTGGCTGACCAAATACTTTTTTCCTCCACTGTATATTGACACATAATCATCATGGTGCTTTTTAAATGGTAAGTTTGCAAACATTGGTTGTGATAAGTATAATTGTATCATTATGGTAAGTGGGGAAATAAGTATAGCCAGTTATAATTGTAATGGCTTAGGTGATTTTTTAATATTTTTTATACGTTCTTATAAGGCTAAAAAATAAATAATAAAATATAGATTGTTTACAGGAAACTCGTCCTGCAAATATAGATGAGGTTGGGTGGAGAAAGGACTGGGCGGGATTAATATATTTTTGTCACAGGCAAAGAAACTCAAAAGGTGTGATTATACTAATTAATACACATTTTGATCCAATTGTGTAAACTGTGCAAACAGATCTGCATAGAAGATTATTATTATTATTTAAAATATGCTATTGGACCAAAAACAGATCTGGCTAATTCATCTATATGGGCCAAATAATGATGATCCACACTTCTTTGAAAATGTATATAATAATCTATTGAGATCACAAGCAACGAATTAATCTATTATTATGGTGGGAGATTATAATACGTTTTTAAGTACCTCAATGGATCGTAAAGGAAATCGCACGACAAACTATCCCCCTCAAGCACTTAAGGAGACCACGAAGATCATGGATGCATTAGAACTAGTGGATATATGGAGGTTGAAAACCCCTGACCTAGTGAGATATACATGGAGGAGGCTTCCTGCTGGCATCAAAGTTTTTAAAAAGTGTTAAAAGGAGACCGAATGCAATCGGACCACCATCTAATTGGCCTCCTTATAACTCTTACAGAATTTCCGCGTGGACGGGGATATTGGACATTTTGTCAAGACCTATTGGATCACAATTTGTTCTTAGAGAAGACAAAGGAATTCATGCATTTTTTGCACCTCATAGGTACAGCAGTTCCCTTATTGTATGGGACACTTTTAAATGTACTTTTAGAGGCCATTCAATACAATACTCATCATTAAAACAAAAGCAGTTTAGGTCAAAGGGAAATAGAGGAAGTAACAGCGCAGGTAGAAGGTAATGGAAACTGTACTATAGAGGCACAAAATAGGTTAGAGGAAAAACAAAAAGAAATGGAGGTACTTATTCAAGAACGATCAAGTGTAATGTATTACAAAAATTTATAGCGAATTGGATGGAAAATTGTGAAACCTTTACACAATTTTTCTTGAATCTTCAACAGAGAAATGCTACCAAAAATAATTTACAGAAACTCGTTACAAATGGAGTCATCCATGATTCACCAAATTATATTTTGAAAGCGGAAGCAAATATTTTAAGCAAATGTTTTTCTTTTCTGTCTCCTCCATTTCCACTGAATGACGTTAACTGTAAGGATTTCTATAATAATAATACAAATTATGTCAAATTTACACATTTTACAGAAAGACCTGTGTGAAGGCCAAGTTACAGAAGAGGAACTTTCTGGGGCAATAAAATATTTTCAGTCAGGAAAAACACCAGGGCTGGATGGTATTCCAGTAGAGGTACAGTTGAAGTCGGAAGTTTACATACACCTTAGCCAAATACATTTAAACTCAGGTTTTCACAATTCCTGATATTTAATCAGAGTTAAACTTCCCTGTTTTAGGTAATTTTAAGAATGTGAAATGTCAGAATAATAGTAGAGTGAATGGTTTATTTCAGCTTTTATTTCTTTCATCACATTCTCAGTGGGTCAGAAGTTTACATACACTCAATTAGTATTTGGTAGCATTGCCTTTAAATTGTTTAACTTGGGTCAAACGTTTCGGGGAGCCTTTCCCATGCTTCCCACAATAAGTTGGGTGAATTTTGGCCCATTCCTCCTGCCAGAGCTGGTGTAACTGAGTCAGATTTGTAAGCCTCCTTGCTTGAACCGGCTTTTTCAGTTCTGCCCACAAATGTTCTATAGGATTGAGGTCAGTGCTTTGTGATGGCAACTCCAATACCTTGACTTGGTTGTCCTTAAGCCATTTTGCCACAACTTTGGAAGTATGCTTGGGGTCATTGTTCATTTGGAAGACCCATTTGCGACCAAGCTTAACTTCCTGACTGATGTCTTGAGATGTTGCTTCAATATATCCACATAATTTTCCATTCTCACGATGCCATCTATTTTGTGAAGTGCACCAGTCCCTCCTGCAGCAAAGCACCCCGACAACATGATGCTGCCACCCCTGTGCTTCACAGTTGGGATGGTGTTTTTCGGCTTGCAAGCCTCCCCCTTTTTCCTCCAAACATAACAATGGTCATTATGGCCAAAAAGTTACATTTTTGTTTCATCGGACCAGAGGAAATTTCTCCAAAAAGTACAATCTTTGTCCCCGTAGTCTGGCTTTTTTATGGTGGTTTTGGAGCAGTGGCTTTCTTCCTTGCTGAGCGGCTTTTCAGGTTATGTCGATATAGGACTCGTTTTACTGTGGATATAGATACTGTTGTACCTGTTTCCTCCAGCATCTTCACAAGGTCCTTTGCTGTTATTCTGGGATTGATTTGCAGTTTTCGCACCAAAGTACGTTCATCTCTGGGATACAGAAGGCGTCTCCTTCCTGAGCGGTACATATATACTGCGTGGTCCCATGGTGTTTATACTTTTTTGTGTGGAGGTCTACAATTGTTTTTCTGAGTTCTTGTCTGATTTCTTTTGATTTTCCCATGATGTCAAGCAAAGAGGCACTGAGTTTGAAGGTAGGCCTTGAAATACATCCACAGCTACACCTCCAATTGACTCAAATGATGTCAATTAGCCAATCAGAAGTTTCTAAAGCCATGACATAATTTTCTGGAATTTTCCAAGCTGTTTAAAGGCACAGTCAACTTAGTGTACATTAACTTTTGACCCACTGGAATTGTGATACAGTGAATTATAAGTGAAATAATATGTCTGTAAACAGTTGTTGGGAAAATTAATTGTGTCATGCACAAAGTAGATGTCCTAAGCGACTTGCCAAAACTATAGTTTGTTAACAATACATTTGTGGAGTGGTTGAAAAACGAGTTTCAATGACTCCAACCTAAATGTATGTAAACTTCCGACTTCAACTGTGTATATATATAGGATATACAACAATCTCAGCTCTGTAGATTTTTCTGCAAAGAGACCGAATCAATAGATAATTTATTCTGGTATTGCCCCTATGTAGCTTGTTTCTGGTCACAGGTTCGGGAATGGTTGAAAAAATCACAACATGCACTTTAAAATATCCTTACAATTAGCAGTGTTGGGTGATTTGGAAAGCCATAGTTAATTGAAATTGAAAAATATATGGCACACAAACGAAGGTGGTCTATGGTGATAGGTGGGATGGGCCGAGGGTTGGGATTAAAGATCTCATGTTTGGTAATGTATTATTGTTATGTGACTGCTTTATATAAAAGTACCATGTATGTAAATCGTGTATGCAAAATATGTATGTAAAATGTATACTGTATGTAGCAGAAAAGCTGTAAAATATATATATATTTATTTATTTATATATTTCCTCCGAAGAGGGGGGTTGGTGGAGGGGTTAATGATATGCTGGGGTCCAGCAAAATTAAGGCAGTAATACGATATTAAAAGCATTACAATATATTCATAACAGAATTCACAACACACTAAGTGTGTTAGGCCCATACTCCACTACCACATATCTACCACACAAAATCCATGTGTATGTTATCATGTGTGTATTGTATGCATGTGTCTATGTTTGTGTTGCTTCACAGTCCCTGCTGATCCATAAGGTGTATTTTTATATGTTTTTTTAAATCTGATTCTACTGCTTGCATCAGTTACCTGAAGTGGAATAGAGTTACATGTAGTCATGGCTCTATGTAGTACTATGCACCTCCCATACTCTGTTCTGGAGTTGGGGACTGTGAAGAGACCTCTGGTGGCATGTCTTGTGGGGTATGCATGAGTGTCTGAGCTGTGTGCTAGTTGTTTAAACAGACAGCTCGGTGCTTTCAACATGTCAATACCTCACATACATAAGTAGTGATGAAGTCAATCTCCTCTACTTTGAGCCAGGAGAGATATACATGGATATTATTATTGTTTGCTCTCTGTGTACATCCAAGGGCCAGCCATGCTGCCAATTGCAATTTTCCTAAGTCCCTCTTTGTGGTACCTGGCCACATAACTGAACAGTAGTCCAGGTGCGACAAAACTAGGGCCTGTAAGACATGCCTTGTTGATAGTGCTGTTAAGAAGGTAGAGCAGTGCTTTATTATGGAGAGACTTCTCCTCAGCTATTGTTGTATCAATATGTTTTGACCATGACGGTTTACAATCCAGGGTTACTCCAAGCAGTTTAGGCTCTTCAACTTGCTCAATGTCCACATTATTTATTACGATATTTAGTTGAGGTTTAGTGTTTAGTGAATGATTTGTCCCAAGTATAATGCTTTTACTTTTTTAAATATATAGGACTAACTTATTCCTTGCCACCCATTCTGAAACTAGCTGCAGCTCTTTAAGTGTTGCAGTCATTTCAGTTGCTATAATAGCTGACGTGTATAGTGTCGAGTCATCCGCATACATACTGTCTTCACTCAAAGTGGCAGTGGCACTTTCAAAGTGGCAGTGGCATGACGTTAGTAAAGATTGAAAAAAGTAAGGGGCCTAGACAGCTACCCTGGGGAATTCCTGATTCTACCTGGATTATGTTGGAGACGCTTCCATTAAAGAACACCCTCTGTGTTCTGTTAGAAAGGTAACTCATAATCCACAATTTAGCAGGGGGTGTATAACCATAACACATTAGTTTTTCCAGCAGCAGACTATTATCAATAATGTCAAAAGCCACACTGAAGTGTAATAAAAGCCCCCACAATCTTTTTATCATACATTTCTCTCAGCTAATCATCAGTTATTTGTATAAGAGCTGTGCTTGTTGAATGTCCTTCCCTATAAGCGTGCTGAAAGTCTGCTATCTATTTGTTTACTGTGAAATTGCATTGTATCTGGTCAAACCTATTTTGGTAACAGGCTGATTGGTCAGCTATTTGAGCCAGTAAGGGGGCTTTACTTTTCTTAGGTAGCGGAATTACTTTTGCTTCCCTCCAGGCCTGAGGGCACACACTTTCTAGTAGACTTAAATTGAAGATATGGCAAATAGGAGTGGCAATATCGACCTCTATTATCGTCAGTAATCCATCCAAGTTGTCAGATCTCGGTGGCTTGTCATTGTTGATAGACAACAATCATTTGTTTACCTCTTCCACACTCACCATTGGGATCACAACATCATACGTGATCATATACAGTGCCTTGCGAAAGTATTCGGCCCCCTTGAACTTTGCGACCTTTTGCCACATTTCAGGCTTCAAACATAAAGATATAAAACTGTATTTTTTTGTGAAGAATCAAGAACAAGTGGGACACAATCATGAAGTGGAACGACATTTATTGGATATTTCAAACTTTTTTAACAAATCAAAAACTGAAAAATTGGGCGTGCAAAATTATTCAGCCCCCCTTAAGTTAATACTTTGTAGCGCCACCTTTTGCTGCGATTACAGCTGTAAGTCGCTTGGGGTATGTCTCTATCAGTTTTGCACATCGAGAGACTGAATTTTTTTCCCATTCCTCCTTGCAAAACAGCTCGAGCTCAGTGAGGTTGGATGGAGAGCATTTGTGAACAGCAGTTTTCAGTTCTTTCCACAGATTCTCGATTGGATTCAGGTCTGGACTTTGACTTGGCCATTCTAACACCTGGATATGTTTATTTTTGAACCATTCCATTGTAGATTTTGCTTTATGTTTTGGATCATTGTCTTGTTGGAAGACAAATCTCCGTCCCAGTCTCAGGTCTTTTGCAGACTCCATCAGGTTTTCTTCCAGAATGGTCCTGTATTTGGCTCCATCCATCTTCCCATCAATTTTAACCATCTTCCCTGTCCCTGCTGAAGAAAAGCAGGCCCAAACCATGATGCTGCCACCACCATGTTTGACAGTGGGGATGGGGTGTTCAGGGTGATGAGCTGTGTTGCTTTTATGCTAAACATAACGTTTTGCATTGTTGCCAAAAAGTTCAATTTTGGTTTCATCGGACCAGAGCACCTTCTTCCACATTTTTGGTGTGTCTCCCAGGTGGCTTGTGGCAAACTTTAAACGACACTTTTTATGGATATCTTTAAGAAATGGCTTTCTTCTTGCCACTCTTCCATAAAGGCCAGATTTGTGCAATATATGACTGATTGTTGTCCTATGGACAGAGTCTCCCACCTCAGCTGTAGATCTCTGCAGTTCATCCAGAGTGATCATGGGCCTCTTGGCTGCATATCTGATCAGTCTTCTCCTTGTATGAGCTGAAAGTTTAGAGGGACGGCCAGGTCTTGGTAGATTTGCAGTGGTCTGATACTCCTTCCATTTCAATATTATCGCTTGCACAGTGCTCCTTGGGATGTTTAAAGCTTGGGAAATCTTTTTGTATCCAAATCCGGCTTTAAACTTCTTCACAACTGTATCTCGGAACTGCCTGGTGTGTTCCTTGTTCTTCATGATGCTCTCTGCGCTTTTAACGGACCTCTGAGACTATCACAGTGCAGGTGCATTTATACGGAGACTTGATTACACACAGGTGGATTGTATTTATCATCATTAGTCATTTAGGTCAACACTGGATCATTCAGAGATCCTCACTGAACTTCTGGAGAGAGTTTTTTGCACTGAAAGTAAAGGGGCTGAATAATTTTGCACGCCCAATTTTTCAGTTTTTGATTTGTTAAAAAAGTTTGAAATATCCAATACATGTCGTTCCACTTCATGATTGTGTCCCACTTGTTGTTGATTCTTCACAAAAAAATACAGTTTTATATCTTTATGTTTGAAGCCTGAAATGTGGCAAAAGGTCGCAAAGTTCAAGGGGGCCGAATACTTTCGCAAGGCACTGTACATAGTAAAATAGCCCTTACACAGCCTGGAAGTTCTATTGTCTCGGTGGCTTGTCATTGTTGATAGACAACAATAATTTGTTTACCTCTTCCACACTCACCATTGGGATCACAACATCATACGTGATCATATACATTTTCCAACTAAATGAAGCTTCCGAACTATTTCACATTTCATCTGGATAATTCCACATTTACCTGCTCCCTTATCACTGACCTCTCCCGTCCCTGCCAACTCCCTTTCCCTCGTATCCCAGCAGGAGCCCCCAGCCCCAGAGCAGAACTCCTTCCAGGTGGGCATGAAGCTGGAGGCGGTGGACCGCAAGAACCCCCACTTCATCTGTCCGGCCACGGTGGGAGCGCTGCGTGGCGTGGAGGTGCTGGTCACCTTCGACGGCTGGCGGGGTGCCTTCGACTACTACTGCCGCTACGACTCCCGGGACATCTTCCCCGTGGGCTGGTGCTCTCTCACCGGGGACAACCTGCAGCCGCCAGGCACCAAAGGTCTGTGCGTGCCTGTGTGTATGTATGGTATGTGTGTTTGTTTGTTTGTGTCACCCTGTAGACTTGTCAGCTATTTATATTGTGGTCATTGATGTGGTCTAATACCTGTGATATTGACATTAACATTATTGATTCATGTAACTGAAATAATTGAAATCTGAAGTTAAAGGCTCTGAAATGTCCTCTGAATGAGATGAGTGGTTTATTAGGTCAATAGAATGCATCTTTGAAAGACATAATGTGAGTGAATGAGTGAGGAAGAACAGAAGAGAGAGAAAAAGAATGGGTCACCTTTTGTAAGAGTGTGTTTTATGAGACCTTGGCACAGGACTGTGAAGGGGGAGGGGGGGGGGGATCAGGCAAAGCTATGTGTGTGTATGCCCCACTATGTGGGCCTCATGCTGGTACTGAGAGGGGCCAAGGCAAAGGGGGCATCCAGGATAACCAGAGACTGAGAGAAAGTAGGAGGAAAACCGATAGGGAAAAGGTTCTGTCTGTGAAAGGCGTGCTGTTTACATTGTCTTGTCAGCAGAGGGGAGGAGAGTGAAGGAGGCCAGGAAAGGAGAGTAGAGGAGTAAGAGGTAGATAACAGTAGAGGGTGAAAGAGAGGACAGCAGCACAGCAGATTGAGGCATGGTTTTACACTGCTGAAGGGTAAGTTGAAATGAAAATGGGCAATCTAAAATTTTAGAGGCCCACCTGTTGGCCACAGTGACAAAAGTGTGCTGTTTTAAAGCTAATTTCCTGCAATTCTAAACATTTTGCCATGGCTTATGCTATCTGAGGGACTCTAACATGTAATCGAACCCACAAATGCTGATGCTCCAGATACTGAACTAGTCTAAAGAAGGCCGGTTTTATTTCTTCTTTAATCAGAACAACAGTTTTCATCTGTGCTAACAAAATTGCAAAAAGGTTTTCTATTAGCCTTTTAAAATGATAGACTTGGACAACGTGCCATTGGAACACAGGAGTGATGGTTGCTGATAATGGGCCTCTGTACGCCTAGGTAGATATTCCATAAAGAATCTGCTGTTTCCAGCTACAATAGTCATTTACAACATTAACAATGTCTACACTGTATGTCTGATCAATTTGATGTTATTTTAATGGACAAAAAAATGTGCTTTTCTTTCATAAACAAGGACATTTCTAAGTGACCCCAAACTTTTGAACGGTAGTGTACATTTGCTAACATTTCTAAAAGCCTGTTTTCGCTTAGTCATTATGGGGTATTGTGTGTAGATTTCTGCAAATTTTTATTTAATCCATTTTAGAATAAGGCTGTAACATAAAAATGTGGAAAAAGTCAAGGGGTCTGAATACATTCCGAATGCACTGCAGTTTATATCTAGTTTCAGTTGTTTAATAAGTTTTCACTGAAAACGTTTTTCAATCCCCAAAATGATATGAGCAATATAGAGTACCAGTCACAAGTTTGGACGCACCTACTCATTCAAGGGTTTACATTGTAGAATAATAGTGAAGACATCGACACTATGAAATAACACATATGGGATCATGTAGTAACCAAAAAAGTGTTAAACCATGTTTTATATTTTAGATTCTTCAAAGTAGACACCCTTTGCCTTGATGACATCATTGCATACTCTGGGCATTATCTCAACCAGCTTCACCTGGAATGCTTTTCCAACAGTCTTGAAGCAGTTCCCACATATGCTGAGCACTTCTTGACTGCTTTTCCTTCACTCTGTGGTCCAACTCATCCCAAACCATCTCAATTTGGTTGAGGTCAGGTGATTATGGAGGTCAGGTGATTATGGAGGCCAGGTCATCTGATGCAGCACTCCATCACTCTCCTTCTTAGTAAAATAGCCCTTACACAGCCTGGAAGTCCTATTGTCCTGTTGAAAAACAAATCACGGTCCCACTAAGCACAAAACAGATGGTATGGCGTATTGCTGCAGAATGTTGTGGTAGCCATGCTGGTTAAGTGTGCCTTGAATTCTAAATAAATCACAGACAGTGTCACAGCACCATCACACCACCTCCTCAATGCTTCACGGTGGGAACTACACATGCGGAGATCATCCGTTCACCACGGCGGTTGGAACCAAAAATCTCAAATTTGCTCGTTTTTTTGGCCCAAGCAAGTCTCTTCTTATTATTGGTGTCCTTTAGTAGTGTTTTTTTTGCAGCAGCAGTTCGACCATGAAGGCCTGATTCACGCCGTCTCGTCTGAACAGATGTTGAGATGTGTCTGTTACTTGAACTCTGTGATACATTTATTTGGGCTGCAATTTCTGAGGCTGGTAACTCTAATGAACTTATCCCCTGCCATCTGAGGAGAAGAAAAATAAAGTATGTTGAGGGGTGTCTGGCTGCACTGAGCTCCTTCACAATGTTGAGTCCATGGCAGGTGTGGCGATAGTGAGCTCTTTAGTGTTTAGGAGGTAAAATAGCTATGTTTGACATTGTGTATCTTTATGTATTGTTAGTGTGGTTTTGTGTGTGTGTGTGTGTTTGTAAGTACGTATTTTGTTTTTTAACACGGTCTCTCTTGCTGCTTTATGTAAAGTGCCTATCATAAGTATTCACCCTCCTTGTATTTATTCACATTAAAGTGGGATTAAAATGGTTTTAATTGTCATTATTTGTCAACAAAATACTCTGTCAAAGTTGAAGAAAAAATCCCCAAAATGTATGAAACATAAAACACTAATGTATCTTGATTAGGGGGTATTCACTGCATTGCAGTTGCCATACTAGGCGGTGATACAGCCCAACAGAATGATCTCAATGGTTCATCTGATTGACCAAAGTTATTATTTTTGTTTGTTATTAAATTGAGTATATTATGGATTATAAAGGGAAAGCCAGCCATGTCACGGACACCGATGCCTTGCTCCTAGACAAGCTAAACACCGTCCCGTTTAAGCGTGTTAACATGTGCAGACCAGTGCATGTGTGGACAAGAGGAATACATATGTAAGAATGTTGTTCATCAACTACAGCTCAGCCTTCAACACCATAGTGCCCTCCAAGTTCATCACTAAGCTCCGCTACACTGATCCTCAACACAGGTGCCCCACAAGGGTGCGTGCTTAGTCCCCACCGATACTCCCTATTCACCCATGACTGAGTGGCCATGCATGTCTCCAACTCAATCATCAAGTTTGAAGACGACACAGCAATGGTAGGCCTGATTACCAACAATGATGAGACAGCCTACAGTGAGGAGGTGAGGACATTGGTGGAGTGGTGCCTGGAAAATAACCTCCATCCAGATTGACGGTGTGAAAACCTTCAAGTTCCTTGGTGTGCACATCACTGACAACCGGAAATGGTCCATCCAAACAGACTGTGTGTTGAAGAAGGTGCAACAGCACATCTTCAACCTCAGGAGACTGAAGAGATTTGGCCTGGCCCCTCAAACCCTTACAAACTTCTACAGATGCACCACTGAGAGCATCCTGTCGGTCTGTACCACCACCTGGTACAGCAATTGCACTGTCTACAACTGCATGGCTCTCCAGAGGGTGGTGCGGTCAGTCCAAGGCATCACTGGGGACACACTGACATCTACAGCACCTGGTGTCACAGGAAGGCCAAGAAGATCATCAAAGACCTAAGCCACGGCCGGTTCACCCTGCTACCATCTAGAAGGCGGAGACCGTACAGGTGCATCAAAGCTGGGACCGAGAGACTGAATAACAGCTTCTATCTCCATGCCCTCAGACTATTAAATAGTCAACACTAGCCGGCCTCCACCCATTACCCTGCCCTGAACTTAGTCACTGTTACTAGCTGGCTACCACCCGGTACTCTACCCTTCACCTTAGAGACTGCTGTCCTATGTATATAGTTATAAAACACTGGTCCCTTTTTTAAATAATGTTTACATACTGTTTTACCAACTTCATAAGTACACTCAGTGGACAGTTCATTAGGTACACCACCCTGTTCATGAAAATGTTTTGCTCCTACAGACAGTGAGTCACGTGGCCATATACTGTAAACCAGACATGCATTGAGGCATTCAGTTACTGTTTGACTGAACATTAGTATGTTCAAAACGAGTGACCTACGCAACTTTGAGCATAGTATGATTGTCGGTGCCAGGCGCACAGGTTCCAGTATCTCGGAAACGTCTGTTCTCCTGGGCTTTTCACGCACGACAGGGCAGGGTTTCCCGAACTCTGTGCTCGGGACCCCAAACGGTTTTGTTTTTCCCTAGCACTACACAGCTGACTCAAATATTCAACTAATCATCAAAATTGGATCATTTTAATCAGCTGTGTAGTGTTAAGCAAAAACCAAAACATGAACCCTATGGGATCCCGTGGGCCGAGTTTGAGAAACGCTTGTCTAGGGTTTACGGAGAATGGTGCAACAAACAAAAAACATCCAGTCAGCGGCAGTTCTGTGGGCAAAATAACTGCTCATTGATGAGAGGTCGTAGGAAAATGGCAAAAATCATGCAGGCTAACAGTCGGGCCACAGGCAAATAACAGCGCTGTACAACAGTGGTGTGCGGAATGGCATCTCAGAATGCACAACTCGTCGGTCCTTGTCACAGATGGGCTATTGCAGCAGACAACCACACCGGCTCCACTCCTATCAGCTAAAAACAAGAAGAAGCGGCTCCAGTGGGCACGTGATCACAAATTTAAACAAGAGCTGCTGGCATGGATTCCCGCCCGAAGGACACATATTCACAAAGCTGTAAGAATTGTTTACGCAGCATGCCTGCCATTCGAAAAAGTAAATATTGTGGTTACCGACTGGGCTCCTTTTATGGTGGGCAGACACATCCTGATCAGCAGGTTGAAGGAATCGCCCCCCAAACATTGGTGCTGTGTGCCAGACTAAACGGTGAGCTAAAATATGTAATGGATAAAGTAATGTGCATAATCAACTTTGTCAGGGACACATCAAATCAAATTGTATTAGTCAGCAGATGTTAATGCGAGTGTAGCGAAATGCTTGTGCTTCTAGTTCCGACAGTGCAGTAATATCTAACAAGTAATCTAACAATTCCACAACTACCTAATTCACACACATCTAAGTAAAGGGATGTAATAAGAACATATAAATATATGGATGAGCGATGAACGAGTGGCATAGGCAAGATGCAATATATAAATACAGAAGGGTATAAAATACAGTATATACATATGACATGAGTAATGCAAGATATGTAAACATCATTATTAAAGGGACTAGTGATCCATTTATTAGTGGCCAATGATTTTGAGACTTTCTGGATGGTAAGCGGGGTGAACATGCAGTGGCTCAGGTGGTTATTGTCCTTGATGATCTTTTTGTCCTTCCTGTGATATCGGGTGCTGTAGATGTCTTGGAGGGCAGGTAGTTTTCCCCCGGTGATATGTTGTGCAGACCACACCACCCTCTGGAGAGCCTTGCGGTTGTGGGCGGTGCAATTGCAGTTGCCCTTCCAGGCGGTGACACAGCCCGACAATGCTCTCAATTATGCATCTGTAAAAGTTTGTGAGGGTTTTAGGTGACAAGCCAAATTTCATTAGCCTCCTGAGATTGAAGAGGCGCTGTTGTGCCTTCTTCATCACATTGTCTGTGTGGGTGGACCATTTCAGTTTGTCTGTGATGTGTACTTCAGACTTTCCACCTTTTCCACTGTGGACCCGTCGATGTGGATAGGGGGATGCTCCCTCTGCTGTTTCCTGAAGTCCACAATCATCTCCTTTGTTTTGTTGACGTTGAGTGAGAGGTTGTTTTCCTGACACCACATTCCGAGTGCCCTCACCTCCTCCCTGTAGGCTGTCTCGTCGTTGTTGCTAATCAAGCCCACTACTGTTGTGTCGTCTGCAAACTTGATGATTGAGTTGGAGGCGTGCATCGCCACACAGTTGTGGGTGAACAGTGAGTACAGGAGGGGGCTGAGCACGCACCCTTGTGGGGCCCCGGTGCTGAGGATCAGCGAAGTGAAGAGGTTGTTTCCTACCTTCAACACCTGGGGCTGCCCGTCAGGAAGTCCAGGACCCAATTGCACAGGGCGGGGTTGAGTCCCAGGGCCTCAAGCATAACGATGAGCTTGGAGGGTACTATGGTATGAGCTGTAGTCAATGAACAGCATTCTTACATAGGTACTCCTCTTGTCCTGATGTGATAGGGCAGTGTGATGGCGATTGCATTGTCTGGATCTATTGAGGCGGTATGCAAATTGAAGTCTAGGGTGTCAGGTAGGGTGGAGGTGATATGATCCTTGACTAGTCTCTCAAAGCACTTCATGATGACAGAAGTGAGTGCTACAGGGCGATAGTCATTTAATTCAGTTACCTTCACTTTCTTGGGTACAGGAACAGTGGTGGACATCTTGAAGCAAGTGTGGTCAACAGACTGGGATAGGGAGAGATTGAATATGTCTGTAAACACTCCAGCCAGCTGGTCTGTACATGTTCTGGGTGTATTGATACACCATCCAAAGCCTAATTAATAACTTCACCATGCTCAAAGGGATATTCAGCCTTTGCTTTGTGAAAAATTGGTACCCAGTCTTTTGGTTGAATCTCTGCTTAGAATTCACTACTCAACGGCGGGACCTTAAAGAGAATTGAGTGTGTGAGGTACTTTCACTATATATACAAAGGTATGTGGACACCCCTTCAAATTAGCGGATTCGGCTATTTCTGCCACACCCGTTGCTGACAGATTTGTAATATCGAGCACACCGCGATGCAATCTCCATACACAAACATTGGCAGTAGAATGGCCTTACTGAAGAGCTCAGTGACTTTCAACGTGGCACCGGCATAGGATGCCACCTTTCCAACAAGTCAGTTCGTCAAATTTCTACCCTGCTAGAGCTGCCCCGGCCCCGGTCTAGGAGGAACAACGGCTTAGCTGCGAAGTGGTAGGCCACACAAGCTCACAGAACAGGGCCGCCGAGTGCATAGCACGTAAAAACCATCTGTCCTCGGTGGCAACACTCACTACCGAGTTCCAAAAGTGCCTCTGTTCGTTGGGAGCTTCATGAAATGGGTTTCCACGGCAGAGCAGCCGTACACAAGCCTAAGATCACCATGCACAATGCCAAGTGTCCTGCTGGAGAGGTGTAAAGCTCGCCGCCATTGAACTCTGGAGCAGTGGAAACGGATTCTCTGGAGTAATGAATCACGCTTCACCATCTGGCAGTCCGAAGGATGAATCTGGGTTTGGCGGATGCCAGGAAAACGCTACCTGCCGCAATTTATAGTGCCAACTGTAAAGTTTGGTGGAAGAGAAATATTTGTCTGGGGCTGTTTTTCATGGTTCGGGCTAGACCCCTTAGTTTCAGTGAAGGGAAATCTTAACGCTACAGCATACAATGACATTCTAGACAATTCTGTGCTTCCAACTTTGTGGCAACAGTTTGGGGAATACCGTTTACTGTTTCAGCATGACAATGCCCCCCATGCACAAAGCGAGGTCCATACAGGGATTGGGTTGTCGATCGGTGTGGAAGGGCTTGACTGGCCTGCAAAGAGCTCTGACCTCAACCCCATCGAACACCTTTCGGTTGAATTGGAGCGCCGAATCGCCCAACATCAGTGCTCGACCTCACTAATGCTCTTGTGGCTTAATGGAAGCAAGTCCCCGCAGCAATATTCCAACATCTCGTGGAAAGCCTTTGGAAGAAAAGTGGAGGCTGTTATAGCAGCAAACCAACTCCATATTAATGCCAATGATTTTCAAATGAGATGTTCGACGAGTAGGTGTCCACGTCCTTTTGGTTATGTAGTGTAGATGGTGTAGTCATTCAAAAATCATGTTACCTCCTATTATTGCACACAGACTTAGTCCGTGCAATTTATTATGTCATTTGTTAAGCTCATTTTTACTCCTGAACTTATTTAGGCTTGCCATAACAAATTAATGCCTATATAACCAAGATGTTTTTTTTTTTTTTTTATTAATTTGTAAACATTTATAGAATTTTCTTTTCACTTTGACAGTATTTTGTGTAGTTTGTGACAAAATAAATCACAATTCAATCCATTTTAATCCCACTTTGTAAAGCAACAAAATGTGAAGAAAATCCAAGTGGGGGTGAATACTTATGCTAGGCACATTATCTGATACTGACGTGTACATGAGTATAATTATAACCTGCAGACTTTTTCGGTGCGTGCCATTATGGGTTTGTGTATTTTACAAACCTGGGTTCAAATACCATTTCAAATGTCTCAATTACTTTCACAATTGCACAGAGATGTACCTCTGGTCTCTTGGCAGCTCCCACCAGCCCAGTCCAAGCTCTTCTCTGTCCTTGCACCACAATGGTGGAACCACCTTCCCCCTGAAGCTAGAACAGCATTGTATTTTCTTCCGTAAAACATGTGAAACCCTACCTCTTCAAAGAGTATCTGCTAAATTACTAAGATGTAAGTGAATTAAGTATTCTAATATATTATATTTGAAAAGACAAGTTGAATATTTTATTATTTGGAAATACTCTCGGAAAGTATTTGAAAATACACTGACTCATATACACTCCCATGTGTTTAACCCAGGTATTTGAAAATAGTGTTTGAAATAAGTATTTGGAAATACTATCAATTACAATTTGGTAGAGTATTTATTTATTTTTACAAATAACCCATTCAAATACTCAAAAGTACTTGTTTTAAGCTGTGTATTTGAAAATACTCAAATACACAGAAAAAAGTATTTTAAATACCAGATAGTCGAATACACTTTTATTTGAACCCAAGTCTGGTATATTGCCCCACAGGCCAAGTCATGTGTTAGTGCGAGTGTCCGCATTCGTGTGTGACTTTGCAAGCTGCACATATTGTCATCGTCGTTGCTTCGTACACTTTAGGCAGAGCGTGATTTAGACTTGGCCTGGCCCCTAAGAATGAAAGGGTGTGTACTACAGGGTGTGACGTTTAAAGATAAATGTTAACACCATATCTGACAGCTATCGGCAGTTTGCGTCTTTATTGCTACTACTCTTATTTCCCAGGCAGTTGTCAGCATGTTCTACTTGATGGGCCTCGGTAGGCTACTAGTTTGCTTTTTCCTCTGGTGAGAATTGCACAGAGATTACAACGAGCGAGAGTCTGCGGTTTATGAGGAATTTGGTCTTGTCCGGTCCCCATTGGCGAGGCCTTGCAAGTGTACAAAACTCAAGAGAGGAAGGAAGTGTGCAGAGAGGAAGAGTCACACGGGTAACTTAGTGCAGAGGAACTCTACTGTCTACTTACACTGTCTTTGTCTGTCTGTCTGGGCTTGATTGGTTTGTATCAGAGCCACTTCACAAAGCTCAGGAGCCTCTCTGTTGTGCAGGGTCTGTATTTGTTTGTCTCACCCTTTATTGTGTGTGTGTGCCTGAAGTGAGTTGTTTGCTTTGTATCACTCATTGCAAGTTTTGCCATTGATCTCTATCTCAGTGAAGAACTCTCAATTCCATTCATAGGGCTTTATTGGCAATGTAAACATACTGTATGTTTACATTGCCAAAGCAAGTGAATAGATAATAAACCAAAGTAAAATAAACAATCAGGAAAGAACAGTAAATATTAAACACCCAAAGTTTCGAAGGAGTAGAGACATTTAAAATGCTATTTTATGGCTATGTACAGAGTTGTAACAATGTTCAAAATGGAAAATAAATCAACAGAAATATGGGTTAATATTTACATTGGTGTTTGTGTTTTACTGGTTGCCCTTTTTCTTGTGGCAACAGGTCTCACATCTTGCTGCTGTGATGGCACACTGTGGTATTTTACCTAATAGATATGGGAGTTTATCCCCAAAAAATGTATTTATACAAATTTGATTTGTTTTTCGAATTCTTCATGGGTCTGTGTAATCTGAGAGATATATGTGTCTCTAATATGGTCATACATTTGGCAGGAGGTTAAGAAGTGCAGCTCGGTTTCCACCTCATTTTGTGGGCAGTGTGAACATAGCCTGTCTTCTCTTGAGAGCCAGGTCTGCCTACAGTGGCCTCTCAATAGCAAGGCTATGCTCACTGAGTTTGTACATAGTCAAAGCTTTCCTTAATTTTGGGTCAGTCTCAGTGGTATTCTGGGCCAAATAGCATTGCAGTTTGCTCAGGTTTTTTGGTCAATTCTTTCCAAGGTGTCAAGTAATTATCTTTTTGTTTTCTCATGATTTGGTTAGGTCTAACTGTGTTGCTGTCCAGGCTCTGTGTGTGAACATAGCCCCAGGACCAGCTTGCTGAGGGGACTCTTCTCTAGGTTAATCTCTCTATAGGTGATGGTTTTGTTATGGAAGGTTTGAAAATTGTGACTGGGGGTATTGATACACTATCCAAAGTGTAATTAATAACTTCACCATGCTCAAAGGAATATTCAATGTCTTTTTTTTCTACCCATCTACTAATAGGTGTCCTTTGCGAGGCATTCATTGGAAAATGGTGGTCTTTATAGTTGAATCTTGTTTTGAAATTCACTTCTCGACTGAGGGACCTTACAATTATCTGTATGTGTGGGGCACAGAGATTATATAGTCATTTAAAATCATGTTAAACACTATTATGGCACACATGCAACTTATTATGTGACTTGTTAAGGAAATGTTTACTCCTGAACTGATTTAGGCTTGCCATAACAAAGGGGTTGAATACTTATTGACTCAAGACATTTCAGCTTTTCATTTTTTTTATTAATTATTACACATTTTGAAAAACATAATTCCACTTTGACATTATGGGCATGTAGGCCAGTGACAGAAAATCTAAATGTAATCCATTTTACATTCAGGCTGTAACACAACAACGTTTGGAAAATGTCAAGGGGGTGTGAATACTTTCTGAAGGCACTGTATAACTGATTCAAGATTTTTAGCCAGATTCTAATTGGTATGTTGAATTTTGTGTCTTTTTGATGGCGTAGAAGGCCCTTCTGGGGCGGCAGGGTAGCCTAGTGGTTAGAGCGTTGGACTAGTAACCGAAAGGTTGCAAGTTCAAATCCCCGAGCTGACAAGGTACAAATCTGTCGTTCTGCCCCTGAACAGGCAGTTAACCCACTGTTCCTAGGCCATCATTGAAAATAAGAATTTGTTCTTAACTGACTTGCCTAGTAAAATAAAGGTGAAATTAAAAAATAAAATAAAAATTATTGCCTCTCAGATCGTTCACAGCTTTATGGAAGTTACCTGTGGTGCTGATGTTTAAGCCAAGACAGGAATAGTTTGTTGTGTGCTCTAGGGCAACGGTGTCTAGATGGAGTTTGTATTTGTGGTCCTGGCAACACTCTTTTTCTGTCTGTCTCTCATCCTTCTCTATGAAGGATAGAGTGTAACACAAGTTGCCTCTTTGTTCCGCAGCTGAAAGCAAACTGGGTCACCATGGCCTTCCTTAACACAAAAGCTGTGTTGTTAGAGGAATTATTGCCTATCACTGGCTGTTTATGTCATTGAGTCTGTCATGATTTTGATTAAGTCGCTGCTCTTTCCCTGGTTGGTTATGTGTTACTTTGATGCTACTTCCTGAATCTGACATTCATTGTTTCCTGTCCGGCTGCATTTTAATGGATGAAGGAAATAATGAATGACACAACTTCAATGAATATTTTTTTATTTTACAAGGCAAGTCAGTTAAGAACAAATTCTTATTTTCAATGATGGCCTAGGAACAGTGGGTTAACTGCCTGTTCAGGGGCAGAACAACAGATTTGTACCTTGTCAGCTCAGGGATTTGAACTTGCAACCTTCCGGTTACTAGTCCAACGCTCTAACCACTAGGCTACCCTGCCGCCTCCGATCTCTAGACTAGAGGATAAATTGCATTTGTTTGATTCCTTAACATCCTGTTTGAACTGGGGTTTTTTTTTACACTCCCCCTATTGCTCTTTCTCTCTCTGGGGACAGCAGTGCTACCCAAGACCCTCGGTTGCCTTTCAGACGGTAGCGAGGGAACAGCCATGCACCCCATGCCAGGACAGCCGCCTGGCCAACGGGGGCGCAAGCCAGGCCGCAGGAAAGCCAAGCTGACAGGGCTCTGGGGCCAGAAGGGGGCCGGAGTAGGAACACAAGCCCCCCTGCCCAGAAATGGACTGGAGCATATCAAGGTCCCCAAGAAGAGAGGCCCCAAACCGGGGAGTAAGGTACAGACCAAGGACCCGGGGTTGGGAAGTGTGGGTGGGGTAGGGTTGGATGTTTCATCCTGTGTCGCAGTACCCAAACACTCTTTTATAATAACAACCTTGTTGGTCAAAAGTTGAACTAAAGTCAAGAATTCACTTATATTCTAATTCCACTGCTACTGAGAAAAGTCATGTTTGCCCTCCCATTGACATCTAGAGTGATTGACCTAACCCTAACATTGTCCTCTCACTCCTCTGTGTTTAGTTGGGCTGGGCGAAGAGAGCAGGCTGGCTGGAGGGTGCCATGGCAGGCCCAGGGCGACCCATGTCCCGGCCCAGAGGGAGGCTGCCAGCCGACTGGGCCCAGAGGATGGCCCTGCAGGAGGGTCAAGTGGAGTCTATCAAGATCCCCAAAAAGAGAGGGCCCAAGCCCGGCAGCAAGGTAACCACACAAACACACAATTATATATTTTTTTAGGTACAATGTGACTAATCCAGCACCTGGGACAAGTGTTTTTTTTTTTTTTATGGATGAGCGCATACCACCCCACTAAACGTGTGTGTGTGTGTGTGTGTCTGTGTGAACAGAGAAAACCGCGGGTGGTGCCCAACCCCGTGCCTGTTTCCCCCAACAGCAATATGCCAGAGCCAGACACCAGCACGGTGCCCCTGGACAACGCCACCATCCCCAGCGCTGCCTTGCATGCTGCAACAGGTACACACACACACAAAGTAGTACTTCATCACTACAATTAACACTCATATGGATTTCTGTGGAGCCCAGTGCAACCTGTATTATGAATAATTGTATGCCCTCGGACATCCTTGCGAGTCAATCATCGATGAAAATGTGATATTTTTAAATATGTTTGGAGCATTAAGTCAAATCTGCCTTTTTCAGCCAAAGTGGTAAACACACTGAATGTTAGATGCCTCTGTGGTTGTGTGCGTGACTGCCTGCATCTACCTACGTGTCCCCACAGTGTGTGTATACCTGAACAAGTATGGGAAGGTGGGACCCCACTTGGACGGGCGGCGGGTGCAGCAGCTGCCCGACCACTTTGGTCCAGGCCGGGCTTCCTCGGTGCTACAGCAGTGTGTCCAGGCCTGTGTGGACTGTGCCCACAACCAGAGCTCTGTCTTCTCCTGCCTCAAGCCAGGTCACGGAGGAGAGGTCATATTAGGTAAGGACTGGTACCTGCTTTCTGTATGGGCTATGCTCTCTATAAGATTTATTTTAGGTTTAGTTATAGAGATAATCAAAGAGTCTTTGCATTTCCTTAAAAAATATGATTTTTCCTTCATTTATTTCAAGCCTCCCTGTGCACTACATCAGGACCAGTTGTTAAAACAGACTGGTAGATCTTTTTTTCCTGAAATTGATCAAACCAAATCTCTATATCTCCTATTCACTTGGCATTGCTGCTAAATGTGAGGAATTGGCTGTCTGTGCCGAACCCTTGCCCTCTGTGTCTGTCCCATGCAGCCCACTTTGACCAGCAGCACCATACCCTCACCCTGCCCACGGTCAACAGTGTCACGTACGTCCTGCGCTTCCTGGAGAAACTCTGTCACAACCTCTACTGTGACCCTCTGTTTGGCAACCAGCCCGTTCCCCAAGGGGGCCTGCATTACGATAGCCACGCCCACCCAGGTCAGCACACACACTGTACTGGGGCATAACCTTGACTTTACTGTTGGTTCAGGACAGAAAAGGGTTGTCTGTTTCTTTTTGGCCTTTTCACCATTTTAACAGTGTCGATTTGAGTCAAGTATGTAGGTATTTACTTTTCACTCCTCACTAGTTTTCTTTTCTGTTACGACTCTCTCCAGAAAGGAGAAGTTTTAGGGAGGGCCTCACGACGGGTCCAGGAAGAGGCTCCAAGCGGTTCCTTCAAGACTCCTACTACAGCCCCCTCCCCCACAAGCTGGCCAAAAACCTTTGCCTCTCCTTGGAAGGTACAGCTCCCTAGGAAATCCTTAACGCTTCATTTATAATGACTTGATTGATGAAAATAGAAACATGCACCTCTAATGGGACAAACAAATGGAAAACATTTGTGTACAAACAAAAACTCTTATTTTAGGGTGTAGCTAGGACTGGAGGTCAGCCGGTTTTTGTAATGCAAAAGTCTGCCGGTCTCACGGTAATTGACCGTTAATTAACAGAAACACGTTTAGCATTTCCAGGCCTCCACGAATACAAATTGCATACAAGCCACATACAAGCTAGTGATGAGCGTGCCTTTGGAACATCTACGTTTTAAAAAGTCTAAGATTAGACTTTTTTTTTTTATATATATATATATAGTTGTCCCAAAGGCAAGCTCATCAGCAGCTTGTACCTTGTCAGCTAAGTGAACAAGCCTACAGCCTATGGCATGGAGCATAGCCAGATAACATACAGTATGCCAACTCATATTCTGTTCTTCTGAAACACATTTTCTTCAAATCATGTTTATTTTAGACTTCACTATAATGGATTTATTGTGATGGTGTATATTTTATTTAATATACACCGTCACAATATATTCATCATTTATTTTAGTCAGGTCTAAAGAAACATGATATGAAGAAAATGTATTTCAGAAGAACATAATGTGAGTTGGCATACTGTATGTTATCTGGCTATGCTCCATGCCATAGGCTGTAGTCTTATTCATTAAGTTATGCTTAAAAGTCCCGTGCCATGGTTTTATATAATTGAACTTAGCTGAATAAAATAGAAAGGATATTTTTCCCCATTCCAGTGCGAGTGCACATATGAAGTGGTTATGTTGAGTGTAAAAGTGATCATTTGAAACAGGTCCTATACGCTAGGTTTAGAGTTATTTGGCAACTTTAGTTGTGAATGATATAAACCTTACAATTTGTTTAGATTTAGAATGGCTCATTATCAAATGGGGAGGGGGAAAAATACATGTCATCTGCATGCACTCGAATAGCGAATGGAGGCCGTGCACTTTCCCGCCAATACGTTTTTCAATCGATGATAACATGTTTTCACAACAAAACCAATTTCACTAAACTGTTGACCGCACCTCTGCACGCTCGAGAAAGGAATAAAGGAGAGCGAGGAGGAGATGGAAAGGCATGGTGGTGAGGTAGTCTGTATAGCGAAAGGTAATGTGTCACCCAATTAATTATGAATATATAAAAAAATCCCTATTAACTGGCTATTCAAAATCAAATACAAATTCACTATAATTGTAGGCCTATCTGTAAGCCGCCCTGCACATCCAACAGCATCGCCTAGGGTTATACAGTGGGGCAAAAAAGTATTTAGTCAGCCACCAATTGTGCAAGTTCTCCCACTTAAAAAGATGAGAGAGGCCTGTACTTTTCGTCATAGGTACACTTCAACTATGACAGACAAAATGGGGGGGGGGGGAATCCAGAAAATCATATGAAAATTAATGAATTTATTTGCAAATTATGGTGGAAAATAAGTATTTGGTCACCTACAAACAAGCAAGATTTCTGGCACTCACAGACCTGTAACTTCTTATTTAAGAGGCTCCTCTGTCCTCCACTCGTTACCTGTATTAATGGCACCTGTTTGAGCTTGTTATCAGTATAAAAGACCTGTCCACAACCTCAAACAGTCACACTCCAAACTCCACTATGGCCAAGACCAAAGAGCTGTCAAAGGACACCAGAAACAAAATTGTAGACCTGCACCAGGACTCAAATCCTGTAGTGCCAGACGTGTCCCCCTGCTTAAGCCAGTACATGTCCAGGCCCGTCTGAAGTTTGCTAGAGAGCATTAGGATGATCCAGAAGAAGATTGAACTTTTTGGTAAATACTCAACTCGTCGTGTTTGGAGGACAAAGAATGCTGAGTTGCATCCAAAGAACACCATACCTACTGTGAAGCATGGGGGTGGAAACATCATGCTTTGGGGCTGTTTTTCTGCAAAGGGACCAGGACGACTGATCCGTGTAAAGGAAAGGAAAGAATGAATGGGGCCATTGAAGATGAAACGTGGCTGGGTCTTTCATGAGATTTTGAGTGAAAACCTCCTTCCATCAGCAAGGGCATTGAAGATGAAACGTGGCTGGGCAACGAAGGAGTGGCTTTGTAAGAAGCATTTCAAGGTCCTGGAGTGGCCTAGCCAGTCTCCAGATCTCAACCCCATAGAAAATCTTTGGAGGGAGTTGAAAGTCCGTGTTGCCCAGCAACAGCCCCAAAACATCACTGCTCTAGAGGAGATCTGCATGGAGGAATGGGACAAAATACCAGCAACGGTGTGTGAAAACCTTGTGAAGACTTTCAGAAAACGTTTGACCTCTGTCATTGCCAATAAAGGGTATATAATAAAGTATTGAGATTAACTTTTGTTATTGACCAAATACTTACTTTCCACCATAATTTGCAAATAAATTCATAAAAAATCTACATTGTGATTTTCTGGAGTTTTTTCTTCTCATTTTGTCTGTCATAGTTGAAGTGTACCTATGATGAAAATGACAGGCCTCTCTCATCTTTTTAAGTGGGAGAACTTGCACAATTGGTGGCTGACTAAATACTTTTTTGCCCCACTGTATGTTCTCTCCCAGACTCATGGATAGACATTTTGGAACTTAGCATAAGGTAACCAGTCCATTCAGTATGCATAATAATACAGTCCACACTCAATGGCGATTACTCAAATTTGTATAGGCTAGACCAATTATGTACCAAAGACATTTTAAATCAGTTTTGTTTTATGTTTTTTTGCCATGTGTATTATGTGGTAGGCTATGTATGCACAATCATTTTAATTGAGGTATTTTTCGGGCTTGGGCTCATAAATTAATGAGTATGCATAAGCTCTAAAATGCGTATTGGTGTTTTGAATGAATCATCACCTTAGAAAGCGCTGTCCATTTTGTTGTGTTAGGCTTTGAAACAACATCCACAACGACCATGTTTTACACTCACTTTCAACCTGCTGTTGAACTTCTTTCTTCAAATTGATCATCACATTGAGGTGAGTTTTGAAAGCGCAATACTGTTTTGATAATAAGTGATTTTGCATTGATGTCAGAGTAGTTGGAGGGACAATAGAGCCCTGAGTTCCAAAATGAGTTCCAGGCCTTTGGGACCTGATGGTCATTAGCAAGTTAGGTATTACCAAAGCATGTCCGGAGTGCATAAGAGGAGATTACCATGACTCAACAGTCGCATGGAATTTTACTGCGGTCATAACTCAAGACTGCCGGTGTGGCAGTAATACGGTCACCGCAACAGCCCAAGGTGTAGCCAGTAATGTCCCACTAAGCAAACTTTTTGACTACAGTTAAGCTACAGGTGTGTCACTTGGGCCTTGTCATTGACTCTCCTGTCCATGTTGTTCCAGGTGAGCCCTTCCTCATGGTGAACGGTGTAGGGGGTTCTGGGCACTTAAAAAAGAGCCCCCTGTCCCCGGGCTCGACAGGGCAGCCTCTGGGCCTGCGGTCCCCCACCAAGTTGCTACATCTCAACTCTTCAGGTCGGGGTTTATCTTTAATGCAGTGCATGTCATTAAAGGCAAAAATGATATTGTCCAGTGGATTTGATTAGATTTTTAGCCAAGCTAATTTATGGATTGTGTATGGCTTTTCGGTAACACTTTCGATGGAGTTGCTCATCATCCCATAATAACAAACCCTGCTGGTGATTGGTGACTAATGTTCCTCTGTATCTCTACTCTGACCCGCCATCCGACAGGCTCTGAGCGTTTCAGAGAGAGCCCTCGGCCCAGTGGCCAGGACCCCAACCTGTGGACGGTGAAGGACGTCATGCAGTTCATCAGAGACATAGACCCCCTACTGGCCCCCCACGCAGATCTCTTCAGAAAACACGTACGTATCTACAGAATTTAATAGAACAGTACTATCCTATTGTATATGTACGTATCAGCCCGACAGAACACTCAGCATAGAGGGACACTTACAGTGCATTCGGAAAGTATTCACACCCCTTGACTTTTTCCACATTTTGTGACTTTACAGCTTAATTCTAAAATGTATTAAATTGTTTTTTCCCCCTCAATCAACACACAATACCCCATAATGAGAAAGCAAAAACAGGTTTTTATAAACATTTTGCAAATGTATTAAAAAATTTAAAAAGATCACATTTAAATATGTTTTCAGACCCTTTACTCAGTACTTTGTTGAAGCACCTTTAGCAGTGATTAGAGTCTACCCAAGAGTCATCTTGGGTATGACTCTACAAGCTTGGCACACCTGTATTTAGGGAGTTTCTCCCATTCTTCTCTGCAGATCCTCTCAACCTCTGTCAGGTTGGATGGGGAGCGTGTCGCTGCACAGCTCTTGCTGGGCCGCTCAAGGACATTCAGAGACTTGTGTCAAAGCCACTCCTGAGTCTTGGTGGTTCCAAACTTTTTTCATTTAAGAATGATGGAGGCCACTGTGTTCTTGGGGACCTTCATCCTGCAGAATTTCTTTGGTAGCCGTCCCCAGATCTGTGCTTTGACACAATCCTGTCTCGGATCTCTACGGACAATTCCTTCAAACTCATGGCTTGGTTTTTGCTCTGACATGCACTGTCAACTGTTTGACCTTATATAGACAGTTGTGTGCCTTTCCAAATAATGTCCAATCAATAGAATTTACCACAGGTGGACTCCAATCAAGTTGTAGAAACATCAAGGAAAATCAATGGAAACAGGATGCACCTGAGCTCAATTTCGAGTCTCATAGCAAAGGGTCTGAATACTTATGTAAATAAGGTATTTCTGTTTTTGTTTTTAATAAATTTTCAAACATGTATAAAAAACTGTTTTCACTTTGTCATTATGGGATAATGTGTGTACATTGATGAGTGAAACAAATAATTTAATCCCTTTTAGAATATGGCTCTAACATAACAAAATGTGGAAAAAGTCAAGGGGTGTGAATACTTTCCCAATGCACTGTATGTTTTGCCATTGTTTTTAGTGGAAGTATTTTCAAATTCTTAAGTGTTTTGTTGAGTTTATAACCTTAATAGCAAATGAAAATGTTATCCCACTCCTATGTTTTGCAGGAGATTGATGGCAAAGCCCTCTTGTTACTACGCAGCGACATGATGATGAAATACATGGGCTTGAAGCTCGGGCCTGCCCTAAAACTCACATTCCACATCGACAAGCTCAAACATGGACGCCCAAATTGAGCTCATCAGTGTCCCGTCCCCCCCTCCCCTCTACAGGATATAATGCACGGCATACTACTGGACTAACCAGCACATGTCGCATCCGCCACTAGGCTATGATACCTGGTGTCATATATCCCCTCCCTTTCTCTGCCGCATCTAAGAAGCCCTGTGGCGAACTTCTCTTATTTACATTTTATTTCTGTTGTGTGGCACAATCCAGCCCTACAGCAGCATTGGATATGCAGACTGACTGACTCGCCCACAGCTCCTCCTCATCCATCATGTTACTTGCCTGTTTTTCTATTCCATATTCTCTTACAACAACCTCTACCAATGATGCCCTCCCTGTGTGTAGTCATTTTTTACTGAAATGGCCATTTTAGGCCAGAGTTTGTATTACATTGTTTTTTATCACTTTTTTTTGTGCCTTCCCTGGAAAATATGGACTTGCATTAGGCCATTTTGGCTGTTTTGTATGAAATAAGTATACTGAACAAAAATATAAATGCAACATGTAAACTGTTGGTCCCATGTTTCATGAGCTGAAATAAAAGATCACAGAAATGTTCCATACGCACAAAAAGCTCATTTCTCTCATGTTGTTCACAAATGTGTTTACATCCTTGTTAGTGAGCATTTTTTCATTTGCCAAGCTAATCCATCCACTTGACAAGTGTAGCATATCAAGAAACTGATTAAACAGCATGATCATTACACAGGTGCACCTTGTGCTGGGTACAATAAAAGGCCACTCTAAAATGTGCTGTTTTGCCACAGATGTCTCAAGTTTTGGCATGTTGACTGCAGGAATGTCCACCAGAGCTGTTGCCAGAGAATTGAATGTCCATTTCTCTGCCATACGCCGCCTCCAACGTCATTTTAGAGAATTTGGCAGTACTTCCAACCAGCCTCACAACCGAAGACCACGTGTAACCACGCCAGCCCAGGACCTCCACATCTGGTTTCTTCACCTGCGGGATCGTTTGAGACCAGCCACCCGGACAGTTGATGAAACTGGTTTACTGTAAATTTCTGCACAAACTGTCAGAAACCGTCTCAGGAAAGCTCATCTTTGTGCTCATCGTCCTCACCAGTGTCTTGACCTGACAGCAGTTCGGCGCCGCATCCGACTTCAGTAGGCAAATGCTCACCTTCGATGGCCAGTAGCACGCTGGAGAAGTGTGCACTTCACAGATGAATCCCGGGTGTCAACTGTACCGGGCAGATAGCGTGTATGGTGTTGTGTGGGTGAGCAGTTTGCTGATGGCAATGTGAACAGAGTGCCCCATGGTAGCCATGGGGTTATGGCAGGCATAAGCTACGGACAAAGAACACAATTGCATTTTATCATGACGAGATCCTGAGGCCCATTGTCGTGCCATTCATCCGCCGGTCATCACCTCATGTTTCAGCATGATAAAGCACGGCCCAATGTCGCAAGGAAATGTACACAGTTCCTGGAAGATGAAAATGTCCCAGTTCTTCCATGGCCTGCATACTCACCAGACATTTCACCCATTGAGCATGTTTGGGATGCTCTGGATTGACGTGTACGACAGCGTGTTCCAGTTCCCACCAATATCCAGCAACTTCGCACTGCCATTGAAGAGTGGGGCAACATTCCACAGACCATAATCAACACCCTGATCAACTCTTTGCGAAAGAGATGAGGCAAATGGTGGTCACACCAGATACTGACTGGTTTTCTGATCCACGCACTACCTTTATTTTTAAAGATATCTGACCAACATATGCATATCTGTATTGCCAGACATGTGAAATCCATAGATTTATGGCTTTTCTGTAAATTAACTTTACCTTAGTAAAGTATTTTAAATTGTTACACATTGCGTTTTATATTTTTGTTCAGTGTAATTAATTCCAGGGGGAAAAACTAGGTTTCTCCCAGCTGTTTGGGATTTGTTCTGAATTTATTTTTGTTTGGAGGCATGGTTTTCAAACAGTATGACACACTACATTATCAAAACACATTATACTGTGCTGAAGAAATACTGACATGATAAACTGTTATGGATGTTTACAATGACTGTTGTTATTTGTACTTTTTTTATTTTTATACTATATTATTAGAGTTCATACATTGAGAGCTTTATCATACTCATTAATGTTCAATAAAGATATAATAACTGTTTATCTGTCAGTCATACTTTCTTAATTTGTAAACAGTATGGGCGTAGCATGAAGTTATTTAGCCGACATCCACATAGCAGTTTTTGGGTGGTCGAACTGTGTTAGAGTTGTCAAGTCCACATACCTAAAGCGGACATTGCCATTAAGATAAATCCCATGAAGCCTTGTTTGCAAGTTCGAACACTGGAATGTGAGATGTAATTTACACCTCGATTAGGCTGATGGTAGTCCTCATTTTGCTTAATGGTTTTCATTTGGAGTGTAATTTCTATATAGCCCACACTTTCTTGTTCCGAACATCTAACACAAGTGTGGGACGGGTTTGGCTTCATGAAAATGATCAAGAACAGCTGCTCACTGATTTGACATCTCCAACACAGTTACACCTTGGTTATCGACATTAACGCTTGATCTGATTGAATCTTGGCCAAAGTCTCAAGATGAGTGAATAGCATGAGTTATGCTGTAATTGTTTTTGTACATTTTCAGTTTTGTTATAGTGGATCAAGATTGAGTAAATATTGAAATCATACTCTTTATTGCTCCAGGAAATTTTAGATGAACGACAGTTGACCAACAGAGGGCAGGTGAGCTCCATCCTCCTTGATTCCTCTCCTTGAGGCTCAGGCACATGTTCTGCCATGAGTCAGTCACAATCGTGTTATTTGCAGAGGACATACTATTTGCATACGGTTTTTGCCTTTGAGGTGTCCCAAGTGATGCTGCAACTTAATTAGCCCATATGTTGCGTAACACCTGGGTGCTTATTGAATTTAGTACCTCTTTTCTGACTGGTGAGCTAGATTCTCCAAAGCAAATGTGAACAAGGCTTACATCAACGGTCGCCTATTATTTTCGTGTTTCCCTGACAAAATAGCTTACTAGGAAAGTGATATTGATTTAAAGTGATAGTTATTCCAATGAATTAAAGTGTGAATGAGAGGTAGGCCTGTGTGCGTGTCGTGTATTGATTGCAGCAGAAGCATTGAAAGTGCGGATGTAACCACATCCTCACAGCAAAAACAGGAAAGTGCATGTGAGTGTTAACTGACCAAACCCACTGATCAGTGCCGATTAGGGAGGTGTGTGTATATGCGTGCGTGTCAGTTAGACTTGTTCCTGTGTGTGTGTGTGTGTATTTATGTGCCTGTGTGCAAGACGATTACGACTTATGGTCAGGGCCCATCCAAGGGTATAGGCTATGTTTGTTGATGTCTAATAGTAGCCACAGTGTCATTCATGAAAAAAATTGCTATTAATAGACCTCCCAGCTCCTTGCTCTTTATGTTGTGCTCACATCATGTGAGTTTCACAAACACTGAACAAACATGAGTGAGTCAGGTTTAAACTGCTGACAGGGAGGTGAGCAGAGACCATGGCGTTAACAGAATGCCCACAGGTTTAGCTAACCGATGGTGATATTCTAGTGGGGATGCCAGAGACTTGTAGGAAAGAACCGACTAGGAAATTCTCTACCCTTTGAGCAGAATTACATTGAAATATGTATTTTAGACATATTTTCTAGACGTTGAAATCAGGTTAATTTTCAGTTCTGATGAAAGATGAAAGTATGTATTTTCCAAACATTGAAAACGGATGCAGAACGCATCGGAGTAGGATTCTATTGTATTGACACACACTACTCAGCCCATACACACAGACCTGTGCGGCATAAACAATCAGAGCTGCAGTACGCCTACATGCAAATAGACCATTGTCGTGACGTTGGATTGATTGTGACGACTGCTGTTCATCGAATGATTGACGGTTTATAATTACGTGATTAAATTAATCAGGTAATTATTAACTCAATAACCTGGGGCACCATGGGAAAGTTTGGCTTTATTGAGTTTCTATTTCCCAAATTTAACTCAAAGAATATCAGAATATCAACAGTCGCTAATTAATTCATTTCCTCTACAGTGTCATTCTGAACGTCGCATAATCCGGGAATCTGAATCTTTGTTGGGGTACACCAGGCAGGGTGCCTCGCAAAGCAGGTTTTTCAAGGAAGCCACAGGTTCATCGTGAGTGCCATCCCAAACTAATGGGTGTCTTTCTGAAGAAGACAGGTCAAAGGCTTTGACAAGTCAGCATAGTTTTCGATGAATTGAATGGAGTAATTACATACTCCCTAGAAACTGCGCATCTCATGAATGTTTGTAGGTGTTTTGATGTTGCAGACTGCTTGGATTCTGTTAGACAGTGGCAGGATGCCCTCAGCACCCACCAGAAGCCCAACGTAGTTTACCTTGGTTCTGCGCCATTGCCATTTCATGATGGCCAAACTTCCTGATGGCCCCTGCCGCCCCGAGTTGGGTAAGAACGTGGTCCAACTTGTTGAGGTGATGTGACCAAGTCTCAACTTCTCATGAGAACGTTGTCCATGTAGATTATCATCCCCCTGGATGCTGCATCTGGCATTGCCTTGTGCAGGAAGATGTTGAACTCTGAGGGGGAGTTCACATACCTGAACAGGCAACAATTGAATGTGAAGAGCTTGTTCGAGAAAGAAAAAGCCAACTTGTGTTGGTCACGAGGGTCAACTGTCATGGTCCAGAAACCATTAACCACGTCGACGGTGCAGAAGTACTTGGCGTTTGCCACCTTTGGCAACTCTTGGTCCAGCTGTGTCATTGGCCAATGAGACAACAGAACCAGCTTGTTGAGTTGTCTATAGTCAACGGTAAGATGCCATTTACCCGTTGGTTTCAGAACAGACCACACGGGAGTGTTGTACGTACTGTTATATTCCCTGATTATCTGTTTAGCTAATGGGGAGTCAATGGGGGGTGGCATAGGAATACGCACCACATTAATGCCCGTAACACCGCAATCCAGCGAGTCTGTCGACCAGATCTCAATGTGTTTGTTCTCTCAACTTCAGTGTCATTATCAAGTGCATCAGCCTCTTACAGTGTTTGTACGACCTGTCGTGCATGGAAGCCAGGATATGATTCGGCGACAGTGTACAGGTCATCATCGGGTGGGAGAATCATCAGTTGTTACCTCACAAGAGTGTACCTCACATGCAGTATATGGAGTATATTAACAGGTTGTTGTCAGAATCGACATCCAGCCTGAACGTCTGTGTCGTCATGTGGCAGTACGGGAGTTATTGTGATTGCTTTTGACGGACAAGTAAACAGCGTATCTCCCTCGTCACCTAGGTCCAGGGAGGACGGAAGAGGCCCAATCACGGGAACAACAAGTTAAAAATCATGGAAGGAGTAATCAATCAATGTTTGTATCTGAGTGTGCCGAGGAATGGAAATATCCGCATGAGTCAGATTATGTACCAGGAGATAAGTGGGGAGGCAGCGTAGCCTAGTGGTTAGAGTGTTGGACTAGTAACCGGAAGGTTGCAAGTTCAAACCCCCGAGCTGACAATGTACAAATCTGTCGTTCTGCCCCTGAACAGGCAGTTAACCCACTGTTCCTAGGCCGTCATTGAAAATAAGAATTTGTTCTTAACTGACTTGCCTGGTTAAAAAAAAATTAAAAGTGGATCTAGCATTTAGTTCCAATAGCGGGTTGTCATATAGTTTCGGTTAGCGTTTAGATCATTGTTGAACACTTTGTTGTCCTTGTTAAGCTTGTTACCCTTGTGTCCTGACCCTTTGTGAGGGTTAGGTGCAGGGACATAGCGGTCAGGTCGACCTCTACGGGACCTGTTAGGTTGGGGATGTTCATCATAGCTATTGTTACTGCGGTGGTTATCGGTGTGGTGGTTACTTGGTAGCCACCCCATTTGTGCGGCATCTTTCACCGCACTTGTCCCTGATGCCACACCTTCCAATTAGAGGGATGGTTCCCGCCCAAGCTCTAAAATCGAGCTGTCCGGGCTCTTAGCCCAGCTTGCTTTTGATGCTCCGATCTCGGAGTGTCGAGATCGGCAAACCAAGTAGTTGATGAAGTTGGGAGACATGTTTGACAGAAACAGTTGTTTGAATCCTAATAGGTCTACCATTCCTGTTTCAGTGAGCATGACAAAGTAAGCTGAACGAAGCCTATAAGCTTGTGGGTGTTCATTTCGAGCTTGTCTGATATTGTTAGCTAATGAGCTGTTGTGTTTGCGAGTCGCAGAACCACTGAATTCTATTTTCAACACATTGGCAAGTTTAGCTTAGTAATTTTGCACGTGTTGCTCTTGTAGGCGGATGAACCTTGTCACGTGTCTGTTGGATGTTCGCTTCAACAGGTAGAGCCTGTCGGCATTCGTAGCGTTTGGTTAGCCATCCTCTATGTCTGCGAAGAATGCTGTTTGGCTTTCCTGAAACATCGGCACCCTCCCGTAGGGAATTGTGGGCCGAAAGGCCAAGAGGAAAAGTCAAGCTGTGGTTGTGTTGGCAGGGAGGCGCCATGTCACTGTGGGCCGAATGGCCAAGAGAAAAATTGTGAAATCTCCTGTCGTCTACATTACCTCGTTCCCTGAGCTCCGGATGTGAGCTAGGTTGCTTGGTTTGGTCGTCCCGCGATAACACGTGACTGTTCTGGAGTTCCTGCAGATGATACCTAAGGGTGGTATTCTGCTGCATCGCTACAGAGGGTAGTGCGCATGGCCCAGTACATCACTGGGGCCAAGGTTACTGACATCCAGGACCTACAGTACCAGTCAAAAGTATTGACACACCTGCTCTCTGGAAGCAACATTAGCACAATAACTGTTTGTCTGGAGCTGCATGAAATGGGTTTCCATGGCCGAGCAGCCACACACATGCCTAAGATCACCATGTGCAATTTCCATGTCCAGTTGTTGGCTGGAGTGGTGTAAAGATCGCCGCCATTGGACTGTGGAACAGTGGAAACGTATTCTCTGGAGTGATGAATCATGCTTCACCACTTGGCAGTCCGATGGACGAATCTGGGTTGGGAGGATGCCAGGAGAACGCTACCTGCCCGAATGCATAGTGCCAACTGTAAAGTTTGGTGGAGGAATAATGATCTGGGGCTGTTTTTCATGGTTCAGGCTAGACCCCTTAGTTCCAGTGAAGGGAAATCTTAACGCTACATCATACATTCTAGAATATTCTGTGCTTTCAACTTCGTGGCAACAGTTTGGGGACATCCCTTTCCTGTTTCAGCATGACAATGTACATAAATGGTTTGTCGAGATTGGTGTGGAATAATTTGAATTCCTTGCACAGAACCCTGACCTCAACACCATCAAACACCTTTGGGATGAATTTGAACACTGACTGCGAGTCAGGCCTAATCGCTCAACATCAGTGCTCGACCTCACTGCTCTTGTGGCGGAATGGAAGTAATTCCCCACAGCAATGTTCCAACATCTAGTTGAAAGCCTTCCCAGAAGAGTGGATGTTGTTATAGCAGCAAAGGGGAGACCACCTCCATGTTAATGCCCATGATTTTGGAATGAGATGCTCGACGAGCAGATGTCCACATAATTTTGGTAATGTAGTGTATCATACAAATTGTAATTCGTAACATTTCATACGAAATGGATGGAGGACATCCAAAAAGTAATACATACCATACCAAACGTCACATATCATACTAATAGTTCTGGATTTTTGTTTACTATGTTACGTTTACCTCTGAGTCCAGTTTGAAGGCAGTGGTTTTAGCCAGGTGGTGTAGCGAGACAGGTGTGAACACAGTCAGAGGTTGACCAAAGGGATAAAGTGTTCAGGCCACCTCTACCTCTCTGGCGTCCCAGAATGCTTTCACTGTCAGCAGAATGGATGTGCTGTAGGGTCTTTCTCTAATTGCCTCAGGTCTTGGTATGCATGCTGAATGGAGAGCAGCCCTCTCCTTGGGTTCCTGTGACCTTGTTTGTGAGACAATCGTGGCTGAAAAGCCCCGTCTCAGCACCCTCAGGTCTCTGCAGATGGTGCCGGCTAATGTCAGGAAATGTTGCAGCAACGGTTGCAGGAATGTAGCTGATTGGTCACATGTCAGCAAGGGTATTATCTCTCAAGGGGAAAAGAAAATCTCTCAAACACACATACAAACACAGTCACATGGCTTCCTCAGTCAGTGAAAACATTGCTGTAAAAGTATAGAAACATGAACAAGAATACTGTGTGGCGCGTGATGGGTTGGATTTCAAGGTATGAGCATTGCAAGTAATGGGCAAGTAATGGGCTCCCTGCCATGCAGGACCTCTATACTAGTCGGTGTCAGAAGGCCGTAAAAATTGTCAGACTCCAGCCACCCAAGTCATAGAATGTTCTCTCTGCTTCCGCCTCGCAAGCGGTACTGATGTACCAAGTCTAGAACCCCAAGCCATAAGACTTCTATGTAGTTAGTTACAGTAAATAGTTAACCAATAGCTACCCGGACTATCTGCATTGACCCTTTTTGCACTAACTCTTTTGACTCATCACATACATTGCATTCGGAAAGTATTCAGACACCTTGACTTTTTCACGCATTTTATTCTAAAATTGATTTTTTAATTTTTTTAATGTCCTCATCAATCTACACACTATAATTACACCATAATTACAAAGCAAAACAGTTTTTTATAAATGTTTGCAAATTTCTAAAAAATAAAATAAAACACTGAAATGTAACATTTACATAAGTATTCAGACCCTTTACGCAGTACTTTGTTGAAGTACCTTTGGCAGCGATTAAAGCCTTGATTATTCTTGGATATGACGCTACAAGCTTGGCACACCTGTATTTGGGGAGTTTCTCCCATTCTTCTCTGCAGATCCTCTCAAGCTCTGTCGGGTTGGATGGGGAGCGTCGCTGCACAGCTATTTTCAGATCTCTCCAGGGATGCTTGATTGGATTCAAGTCTGGTCTCTGGCATTCAGATACTTGTCCCAAAGCCACTCTTGCGTTGTCTTGGCTGTGTGCTTAGGGACATTATCCTGTAGAAGTCTACACCTGTTCGTAAGAAGAATGTGACAAATACAATTTGATTTGATGTCCTCTGAATTATCTCACACCAGTGAAGCTGCAGTTAGTTTATTTACCTTCTAGATGGTGAGAAGTAAATTCAGATTTAGGTCCTAAAACAACCATTCTCTGCAAATAGTCAGAATGCAGGCATGCAGGATAATACAACCTCCCACAGTCAACCAGGCTTTCAGGAACCTGCCCCTGCTATCAATAAATAACTCCACATCTGATCCTGTGTTTGTTCTGTCCTAATTCCCGTGAGGCTTCTACTTAGTCATCAAATAATCAACTAAACTACAAACTTTAAGGTCAACGTTTTTTTCTGAATAATATAGTGATAATATAGTCCAATCACTACAACATAGTTGAAATCCCTGAATAGGATATTTTAGGGGGACAGCGGGAAGCTCACTCAAAGTTATATTTATAAAGGGAATAGCCTACAGCATGAGATACAACTGCAAATAAGGGCGTATAGACGAGAGCCAATGCAATTATTTAAAAAAAAATATGACAAAAACCTTTTTGCACAGAATTGCTAGCACTTTATGAGACAGATAATTCATAGCAAAATACTAGTGTTATCCAGTTAGCATGTTTGATCAGCCTGCAGGCCTGGACAGCTTGCTTTATCAGAGAGGGGTTGGGGGTAGGGACCACAGCCCATGCGTGACTAGGAATGGCCACTGTGCCCTCATTGGTGCAGGGCCCTGAGATTACACTGAGCTCATGGGAAGCCTCGACACCAGCTGTAGTACCTGGAAATAGAACGTTTGGGCCTGTTCAGGAGGTAGACATGTAAAGTCTACATAGAATTGACTACCATGTGTAACAGAGAATGAGAGGAATATTAACATTACGCAATATATTTCCAGATGCAACAATCTGATCTTTCAGCCCCAGTGTGATCTCAGCCCCAGTGTGGGGGTGCTGAAGCTAGGAGCTGTTAGAGATACAAATGGATAGGCTTGTGTAGAGCATGTGTAACAGAGAATGAGAGGAATATTAGCCCTATACTTGTTTCCATACGCAACAGTGCGATCCGTCTGCCCAAGTGAGGGTGCTTGAACACTGTTTAGGGGTGGTCTTTGTCAGGAATCCTAGGGCCTCTTAGGGGTAAATCCCACAGAGAAATCCCCATGCACCAAAAACTCTGCCCACTAAATTTCAAGAAGTAGTTTCTAATGTAACTTTTTTTTTTACATTCAAGAATTTCCTTGGTGTTTATATGCAGAATTGTGTTTCTATCGGTCTTTCTTTCCATGTGGGTTTTGAGCTTTGACCTAAGAGAAAACAGCAAGTCGACACAAGAAGAAGACAAGTTGCGTAGCTAGCGGTTGTTGTGGGTGGGCTGCCTTGTCTGAGAGAAAGAGAAAAACAGAAACAGGCTAACTGTAAACGTCTCCCAGTCACACCCCGATTAACCTATGTCTAGACTGGCCCCTCTGTAGGTAACAAACATAACAAGGGATTGAGTGAGCAAACAGGGGCATTTGGGACAGAATCCCATTTAACTCTGGATACACAATGCTTAAGAAACCACCTCTTTTTTTTATTGACGCTAAAGAGGGACCTTGCAATGCAGTGTTTTCAGATATAGTGTGGAGCCAGTGTTTTGTCAGTTAGTCCTCCTGCCTCAGCACAACCTGCACTGTCCTGGCAGTTTCCAGGAAGACCCTGTAGACTGAGCAGGGACCCTGCAACCATTACTAAGGATGGTGCCATGAGGGGCAGCACAATTGTAGCTTATGCCCCAGCCTTTCTCATGACAACCCAAGTAAAACCCACATGCCCTCGGCTGAATCTAGAGTTGTGTTTGGCAAACACAAATGTAAGTTACATTAAGATCAAGTGAGTTTCATTTAGAGCAAGCCACCAGTTGATTCCATGTTTCAATTTGGCAGTAAAGGCCGACTTGTTCTACACAATTGAACCACTGAAAATAGATACTCTTTTAGAATGAGTTTGACAAAAGCGAGAACTTGTTACTCATCAAGTTGCATAAAAATATCTTAAACTGGCCACATGTAACTTTTTGGTCAACCTGACCAAATGCACATATACATGTGAGTTAGATTATCATTCTACTGGAAAGCAAGTCTAAGAAGCAGTATATCTGTTCTATGTGCGCTATTTCTATGCTTCCCATTCTTCCCGTTTTGTTTTTGCATCTTTTACTTTCGATTTTGTACACCATCTTCAAACAGCTGAAACAATATTTTTGGTTATGTAAAATATATTTTAACAGCAGCTTAGATGGTACAATGACGCTCTACACTATACTAGCTTATTTTGTCACTAACTGAAATTAGGCGAACTATGAGTTTTAGCAACCAGGAAATGGCGGAGCGATTTCTGCATAATGCACCTTTAACTGTTAGATGTGGAGGTGATATTCCCATAACATGACATCGATCAAACCCCAACCCCATAGAATACTAAGAAACTAATTAGAATTGATATCAGGTAGCTATAACATTGCAAAAGTCATGGGATATTTATACAGTTTTTTTTAGGAAGCCATGCTTGTATATGCCATTTGTTATTGGCACAAACCTATATTTTGCTTCCCCAACCACCCATGAAGTGAATTCTCTGTCACTAAAGGTGTACCATACGTCTCTTTGCCCGTGGGGTAGTAATTCACATGGGATGAATTCAGTTAAACACCCCATCAAGTTAAGTGTAGATTAACCCTGGCCCGCTCCACCTCCCCCATCATATACATGCCTAGATCTCACCTACTTTTTTTACCCAGCAACAGAAGAGTTATGGCAACTTCTAGGAACCAGGACATTCATTCCTCAATCGATTTTTATTCATGGAGTCGGGATGATCAGGAATGCAATGACTAAAACCACAATGTGGGTCCTTCTCCATATCAAAAGGTCAAGAATTCAGCTTAGAAATTCAGCTTTTTGGTGGATAGCAGTGCACCTTTGAGTTTGATTTTAACACACCAGTCATCATTTTCCATGACAGGATTGAAGGCGATTTGCTGCTTTCAGCAGTAAAACGTCAGTCACCATAAGACTGTACATACCTTGAGGGAAATAAAGATCTTCCTAAGAAACAGGGACACCTTTGAGATAAACTAATTCAGTATTGAGTTATTTAATATCCTGGACCCTGCAGGATGGAAAGCCCTGAAGTGGCCTATTCCCTTTAGCCCACCAGGTTACCTTTAAATGCCTGAGGGAGTTGTGCAATGAATGTAAAAGCAGGCCACACTTATATCCAGGCCATTTTTATTGATCCTCAAAACCCCTTTTACAACCCCCCGTCTTGACCACAAAGGGAAGATTAAAAAATCACAGCAATAAAGTAAAGAAAATAATAATAAAATTGGCATAATTAAGGCAGTTCTACATCTTACATAGACTTTCCTGTAGTAACACAGATTTAGACAGTACAAGCAGTAGGTTCGAGAACATCACAGCGAAAAGCAACACTTGCCAAAGGTGAGATATTCACTTATGATGGACATCCATTCAAATCCATGAAATGACATTCTACTTGTAGAGAGAAATCCTTGGAGAGAAATCCAAGCTCTTGGAAGATTCAAAATTAATTTGAGGGGCTTTACTTCCCCCTGATCTTACCCAAAACACGAAAAGCACTTGATCCTCTCTCTGGAAGATCTGTCAGTCTCTGGTTTGTTTCTATATTAATTTCTCAGAGAGTAATAAATAAATACATCTTACTACTAAATTGCCATTGAGTCCAAGGTAGGAGGGAAGTGTCTTAACATTGTTCAGAGTGGCTTCTCAAATTTAGCAGTTTTGTTTACATTCATCTCTGGAGAGAAGAGATGCGGGAGGACGATGTCCCTATACAGGTGAGCTGCGACCCAACACAGAACCACACCTCTGGTCACTTCACAAATGACACCATAGCACTGTAGTTATCCAGACCAGCATCTCTCGCTCACTCTTCTCTGCCTTTCACTGCGTCCAAGCAGTTACAGTGAAAGGCACAACACAAAAAGCTGAATTGTCTCCAGTGGGCAACACTCTACTCAAGTCTTTCCAAACTTTCCACCCTTCCAGGCCCCTTCACAGCATCATTGACTCAGGTCCTCTCTCACTCAGCAGCTGACGGTGCTGGGCAGCTGTTTGCTCACAAAGTCTGAGATGAAGTCAAACTCGTTCTGGCCCAGGAAGAGTTCGGGCAGCTCCTGAACGCGGTCCAGGCCCAGCTCCATGACCAGGGACGTCAAAACCTCCTCGTCAATCATGTCTGCGTCCATGCCGTTCAAGGCTAGTGCCGGCCCAGCCATCTGCTGCATGTTAGCCAGCTGGGCCGGGCCAATGCGGTACTGGGCTGCCCCGTTGCCCATGTGGTTGCTGTTCATGGGCCCCAGTGGATGTCCGTGATACTGGGTGTTGAGTTTTTGCAGATGCATGCTGGCCATGAGCTGCTGGGACGTGAGACCACCATTCATATACTGCTGTTGTTGCTGTGGGTGCTGCTGGGCCTGCTGTTGCTGGCTCATGTGATGGTGCTGGGGGTGGTGTTGCTGCTGGGCCTGCCCGTTGTTGTACATTATGTTACCAGACGTCATTTGGTGGTGGCCCATCTGAGCCCCGTTGAGCTGTCCATTCACGGGCCCCACCATGCCTTGCCGCTGCCTCATGGTCACCTCCATGGTGGCCTGCTGCTGAGGTCCCCCGCCGTAGTGCATCATCTGGCCATTGGGCAGGGCTCGGAGGCCAGGCTGAGGCACCATGTGCTGCTGGTGGCCTGCCTGCAGGCCTCCATTCATGCCCATTCTGTAGCCGTGGAGGCCCCCACCCACAGAGCTGTGGTTCATGGGCATCATTAGATGATCCGCCATGGCTCCTGTCTTTGAGCATAGAGGAAACACAGTTAAAGCGATGCAGTTGATTTTCAACCCCTCATGTAGGTAGGTAGAAGTTCAATGAGCATGCAGTAGCCTACATTTGGCACGATTGAAACCAATTAGTGAATAGGTGACATGCCATGGACATATGACTTGGCTGCATGTCTGGATGCATAAGAGCAGTTTATGTAGAAAAACGGGTTGATTTGGCAACAAGACAATTTCGATATATTTGAGGTTTGAGAAATATTGTTACGCAATATTATTTCCTGGAAATATGTAGCCTACAATGTCCTAAACTGGCAGAGTGAAACCACAGGAGACGCTTCCTATTCAAGAACCGCTGGGTTTGTGCTCTTTTCGCGAACACTAGAAAGCCTTTCCTTGTCTTCCTCAGAGTCACTGCAAATACTCCTTTGTGGGCTAAATATCAAACTTGTTACCTTTACAACTAGATATTCGATTGATTTAATAGATTATAAAATGCGTCTCGGTTAGTGATGCATTAATTATAATTTGGTTTATATTCCCTCCACAGTGCACATCAAACACAATGAAACCAGCTCGGTTATTTTATGCACGTTGCAACAAAGAAGCGATACATTGGCATTATGCATTCTCCAACAACTGTAGCCTATATTATATGGTTGTTCAAATTTAGGATTGCTTCCCAAATTCAATTCATAACATCCATTACGTCTACGACCTCCTCCCTTTATTAATACACACCACTATTTTATTTCAATCAAATATTTCTAGCCTACAATTGCATTGCTGATTAATTATTCCATTACTCCTAAAAACAACGAAAAGGCAAACAATGGATCAGCAACCCCAAGACCTTCACACAAACGCCAGACACCGAATTCTACAATAAATGCATTAAAACAAACACGTACCCGTATCTACTCGGATTAAAATTCAGGGATTTTGCTACTGCTACGTTTTATTTGAGTTTTGCACTGCAAAGCGAGGTGTCTCCAGATTACAGTATGTATTCCACGGGGTTGCGCTTCATGCTCAAGCAGGGCCGATGCACAGACTGCCGCATCAGATCTTGAAACAACTGCCTATTTTCTGGGTCAACTCAGGGATTATACATCTAAAAAAAACTCAGGGGGAGGCATGGGGGGAGAGAGAGGTGGAGCTACGGTTGCCTGGCCTTTGTTCCGATTGGTCTCTACTTGATATAGTTGTGCATGTGCATAGAAAAAAGGAGTGGAGTACTGTGACACACTAGCCAATTTGAATACCCCACCCCTCTGTATTTTTTTAATAATCAATGATTCTCCCATAGAGAATGACAGAGGCCTCTAGTGGCCAGTTTTAGTATGGGCAATGCCATTGAGGATGTCCATGCTTCTGCCATTTTAAAGTAGTCAACTTTTTATTTAACTAGGCAAGTCAGTTAAGAACAATTTCTTATTTACAATGACAGCCTACCCCGGCCAAACCAGTACTACATTGGGCCAATTGTACGCCACCCTATGGGACCCCAATCACAGCCAGATGTGATACAGCCTGGATTCGAACCAGGGACTGCAGTGACACCTCTTGCACTGAGATGCAGTGCCTAAGACTGCTGCAGCACTCTGGAGCCTATTGCTATGGTTTCTCCCCTTCTCTGATAAATGTGGACAACAAAGTTTTAATACAATTATCTTGTTTCTAAGATGTCGCTGGGTTTTAGTTTAACACACAAATACTATATAATTCATAAGAGTTACAGTGGGAAATGTGTTTAATTATAATAGATAGGTAGGTGGTTTGTGTGTCTGTTTGTCTACACCTACTGGAGTGTGTGTGTGTGTGTGTGTGTGTGTGTGTGTGTGTGTGTGTGTGTGTGTGTGTGTGTGTGTGTGTGTGTGTGTGTGTGTGTGTGTGTGTGTGTGTGTGTGTGTGTGTGTGTGTGTGTGTGTGTGTTTCATCTCAAAGATCACTGAGAGTCTATGTGACACACCAGTCTGTTGTGCATTGCCTGAGTGTGGACGGGGAGGGGCAGTGGAATGCCTGTGCTATTCTAGGCCACTGGCAGCAGTGGCTGTTGTGATAGTGTGCTCTGACTGCAGATGCACGTGCCTCAGATCGCCTTTCACCACAAGGACTCTAGCCTGCAATTGCAATTGAATGAAAAGATCTTAGTATTTTGAGCAACCCATTGTGTAAAGCAGGTATTCCCAAACTGGGGTACGCTTACCCCTGGTAATGCCGTCAGAGGTACGTCAAATAAAAATGTGATTAATGTAAAAAAATATATATATATTTTTGTAAAAAAAACAATTCTTCACATTTTCAAACAGTCCATTTATATTTTCCAACAGGGCTACACATTTGTGTCTGGTTTTTTTCTCGTCTAAGAAGCCTTGTTTCACTGCCAAAAATACAATTCAACCATCTAGTGTTCAGCGAAATAATAACACAATGTCAAATACAGGTAGCCTCGTCAAATAATCACATTAACTGTTACTCTTTCGCTGGAATTCCACTAACGGTCTGTATGCAGCCAAACACAGATGCTGCTCATACTGTTTGATCGAAAATTGATAAATGGTTAAAAAAAGTAAAGACACACCAACTCTACTGGTAGTACTGCAACTACCAGCAGTACTACACCTGTACCTGTCGACGAGACATGTTGTTCTGTTTCCAGGAGCACATCCAGTGCTAGCATCAGTCATTCTACATTTGTTGTTAGCCCAGCTAGCATGGAAACTGACAGTTGTGAATCTGATGCAGCCGAAGAGCTACTGCCCCCTTACCCGGGAAAGCACCGAACAACAGACAGGGACGTTGGACCATCGAAGAGGCGCAAATATGATAAGAACTACATTGATTTGGGGTTCACTTATATTGTGAGTAGTGCCTTTCCTCAGCCACAGTGTGCAAAATATGCCAATTTGAAAAATAAGCCACAGGAGTTTTTTGAGCGAGAATTAAGATGACTTTTGAGTAGTAAGACATGTATAAAAGCAACAGACATCATTAATAAGAAGGGGCTAGAAGCGTCTTATATGGTGAGCTACCGAGTGGCTAGGACAGGCAAGCCCCATACTATTGTGGAGGACTTAATTCTTCCTGCAGCCTCGGATATGGTTGGTACAATGCTGGGGGAAAAGGCCAAAAACACTATACAGACAATGGCTTCATCAAACAACACTGTTTCACGATGCATCATTGACAAGGCAGGAGATGTTTTGAAACAGTTACTGCTTCGCATACAAGCCAGTGAATTCTATGCATTACAGCTGGATGAGTAAACAGACATGGCGGGTCTGGCACAGCTCCTGGTATATGTCCGTTACGTTAAGGAAGACATCCTCTTCTACAAACCACTGGAAACCAGGAGAACAGCAGTGGATTTTTTAAAGTACTGTACAGCTTTGTGACATCACATGGACTTTGGTGGTCAAGATGTGTTGGTATCTGTACTGATGGTGCAAAAGCCATGACAGGAAGACATAATGGAGTGGTAACGCGCGTGCAAGCAGTTGCTCCCGACGCCACTTAGGTACACTCCACTTAGGTACACTGCAGCATCCACTGAGAGGCTCCTGCTGCCAAGGGAATGCTTGAAAGATGTTTTGGACACTACAGTGAAAATGGTTAACTTTGTTAAAGCAAGGCCCCTGAACTCTCGTCTATTTTATGCACTATGCAATGATATGGGCAGCGACAATGTAACACTTTTACAACATACAGAAGTGCGCTGGTTATCAAGGGGCAAAGTAATTGAGACGTTTTTTGAATTGAGAGACGAGCTTAAAGTTTTCTTTACTGACCATCATTTTCACTTGTCTGTCCGCTTGCACAATGACGAGTATCTCACACGACTGGCCTATATGGGTAATGTTTTTTTCTCACCTGCATGATCTGAATCTAGGATTACAGGAACTCTCCGCAACTATATTCAATGTGCAGGACAAAATTTAGGCTATGATTAAGAAGTTGGAGCTCTTCTCTGTCAGCATTAACAAGGACAACACACATGTCTTTCCATCATTGTATGATTTGTTTGTGTGCAAATGAACCCAAGCTTACGGATAATGTCAAATGTGATATAGCGAAGCACCTGAGTGAGTTGGGTGTGCAATTATGCGGGTACTTTCCCGAAACGGTTGACACAAACAACTGGATTCGTTATCCCTTTCATGCCCTGCCTCCAGTTCACTTACCGATATCTGAAATTGAAATTGAAATTGCAACAAGCGGTTCTGTGAAAATGTAATTTAATTCAGAAGCCACTGCCTGATTGGGCTGTGCTCAGAGTATCCTGCCTTGGCAATTCGAGCTGTTAAGACACTGATGCCCTTTGCAACCACGTACCTATGTGAGAGTGGATTCTCAGCCCTCACTAGCATGAAACTCAATACAGGCACAGACTGTGTGTGGAAAAAGACTGAGACTCTCTCCAATATAACCCAACATTGCAGAGTTATGTGCATCCTTTCAAGCACACCCTTCTCATTAACTTGTGGTGAGTTATTCACAATTGTTGATGAACAAATTAGGTTTTAAATGTCAGATGGCTAAATAAAGAGCAAAATTATTGATTATTATTATTTGTGCCCTGGTCTATAAGAGCTCTTTGTCACTTCCCACGAGCCGGGTTGTGACAAACTCACACTCATTCTTATGTTTAATAAATGTATCGTAAAGTGCGTGTGTGGCAGGCTTACAATTATGACAAAAAAACAAAAAACATTTGAGAGTGCGCTGACCCTGGTGCCAGAGGGAGGTCGAATGTTTGAAGGGGTACGGGACTATAAAAAGTTTGGGAACCACTGATCTATGTTATTTACATGGTCTCCATTAGGATATCTGTCTCATCCCAACAATATTCCCACATTTGGCTAATCTCTATCTGCTGTATTATACCATGCTCTCTTTTTCCTCTGACTTCCCAGGAGGTCCACAAAGTGAAACGAAGCATTATCGCCTCTACCTGGTCTTCTCTATAAATCACTTTTATAGATAGGATTTGTGAGATTCCCCATAATGGGTTTAGACTGCCTTAAAATAGATTCCTCTCTCAGTTATTGTCTTTTCAAATTGTGTTTATAGGTTTCGTGCTGCTACAATCAATAAATGGCAATCTATCCAATCCATCATACTGTTACTAGCTGTCTCGTTTGGAGTATTTTATCAATCATTGACAAAGTAACAATAAAAGCAAGCCATCCTGCATCCTTCGGCCTATAAACACCTTCCTGTGCCACAAACACACACACAGAAGGGAAATTGAAAGTCTGCTTTTGAACCTCGGCAATATCAGTGTCCAACCTCATCCTCAGACACAATAACTGGAAGTGATTAACAAGGTCTGCGACAGCCATCCCTTCACTGGGAACGCTGCAATTCCTTCCAGAACAACATGCCTCTTTCAAACCAGAGTGACAACGGTGAGTGACAACTAGAGACTCCTCCTGAAACTATTATGTTCCAGGAAAAAGCAGGATACAAAGCCATAAAGCTCAAAAAGGTGGCGTCTCACTTGTGCTCAACTAAGTTGTTTCTGTTCGGAAAAAACAATATCAGTGAAGTGTTTTTAGGCAGGCAGAAGCATTTGTACTCACGTCAAATATGCAATTCACCCCATGGTTGGGGTGAACCATGATGCTATATGGGAGATCATTCAGATGCTGTGGGGCTCTAGGCTAGATTGGATTGTTCCGCTTGTTCCGCTTGTGTTACATACCAGAAAAATACCATTCATAAACAAGCTTGAGGATAAACATTTCCACGTGAATCTAACCTTTGAAAATCCTCAGGTAATTGTATAAGGAACATCTTCATGACAATACAGCCAGCACATAGCTGCTATGTGTGTATAGAACACGTGGAAAACAGCGGGGGCATCATCATTTATTTGTAATTTGTTTTATTTAACTTTAACTAGGCAAGTCAGTTAAACAAATTCTTATTTACAATGACGGCCTACCCCAGCCAAACCCAGACAACACTGGGTCAATTGTGTGCCAATCACGGCCAGAAGTGATACAGCCTGGATTTGAACCAGGTTACTGTATTGATGCAGTGCCTTTAGACCGCTGCGCCACTTGGGGGCCCCAGGAAAACCTTCTATCGTCTTGTAATTAATGTTCTTTGGGAATGTGTAAATATAGTTGCTCGCTCTTTTTTAGACAACTACGCAGAACGTAGACGGCGGATGTCAGCAAAAATGTTTGTGCTCAGGGACTCGAGAGATGACCTTCAGAGTTTCATATGTCCCCTCCTTTTCCCCACAACAGAGATTAGTTTATGTCGTCATTCGTTCCTGCCTATTTCTAGGGACTTGGGAGTTGGGATACTTTGGAATCATGCGGGAACTCAAGCCTTCACTTTTCTCCTCCATAACTGGCTTTCAAGATGCACATAACATTCTGAGAACCATTATGTTGCTTAAGAGCTTGGTGAGAGTGTGGTTGTCCTATGGCTATTTTGCGTACAACCTTTCCACAACGTTCTGGGAATGGTGCAGGATCGTTGCTTGACTTTGGAATTTACATTTACGGAACTTGAAAAAATAACAATTTTCTTGTATTTTATTGACTCTGCTGCTATTTGGACCAGGTTTCTCTTCGAAAAGAGATGTTATCTCAATGAGAAAAAAACGGTGTAAATAAAGGTCAAATTAAAAATTAAAAATCTAACATAACGTATCCTAAACGTTCAAACAGTTACATTTAATTACATTTTTGGTAATGTTCTAGGAATATTTTCCAATTGGTTTGACATTGGGAATGTTTTCAAATAGTTCAGAGAATGTTAAGAACCTACATTCTTCTGTGGGAATTTCAGTACTTCAACATAACATTTTCTGCAGGTTTCCTCATGGTTCTATTTAAAGTCACGTTCTCAGAACATTAAGAAAACTTTCCATAAAAACCACAAGAAAACATTAAAGTTCAAAGAACGTTCTAAGAATGTTAAGGAGTGAACGTTATTTATAATAAGGGTTACATGGAGAAAAATCGGACAACTCTGAAATAAAAATGGATGGCCCTCCCTTCAGTAAAATACATTTGACCAGAACCCTCCCTGAACGCTTGAAAAACAACATTTTGACCCTCCCCTATACCCAAAATAAGAATTATCACAATGTGGATAGCAAAGAATGTGTTTATCGTTTACCCCAACAGACCAGAGCCTTAGATATGCAGTTTTAGAAACTGTTCTTCGTTCTGTAAAGATTACATAGCTGCGCAGGAATTTTGATAGCACACAGGGCTGTGGGCCAGAAGGTTGTCGGTTCGCAGACCACCGTGGACAAGAGTAGGCGTGATCTCCTTTATAGTAAAATAATTGCATGAGTCTATTTGCAGGTCCAAGAAAAAAGTTGCCTTTTTATAAACATTATATGCCATTCAACGTATTTTGACATATTAGCGGAATCTTTTTTTTTACCACACAAATTAACGAAATTACAGGCTAAGAATGGACAGAGAGAGAGGCCTATGTGTTCGTCTTATCATATTTCTCCAATGTCAAATCAGCGTGTGTTGATTGCAACGAAATTGTCCGTGTTCACAAATAGTTAAATCTGAGACATAGTTAGGAATCTGAGCATGTTACTGTACTTTCAAAAGTTAGGCCTACCTTTCCACCCCAGACAGAGTAGGGTTACTGACGCATAAAAAAGTACAGTGCATTCGGAAAGTTCAGACCCCTTCCCTTTTTCCACATTTTGTTACGTTACAGCCTTATTCTAAAATTGATTACATTTTAAACAAAAATCAATCTACACACAATACCCCATAATGACAAATGTGAAAACAGGTTTAGCATCCTTGAGATGCTTCTACAACTTGATTGTCTATATAAGGTCCCATGGTTGACAGGACATGTCAGAGCAAAAACCAAGCCATGAGGCCGAAGGAATTGTTCGTAAAGCTCCGAGAATGGATTGTGTCGAGGCACAGATCTGAGGAAGGGTATAAAAACATTTCTGCAGCATTGAAGGTCTCCAAGAACACAGTGGCCTTCATCATTCTTAAATGGAAGAAATTTAGAACCACCAAGACTCTTCCTCGAGCTGGCTGCCCGGCCTAACTGAGCAATCGGGGGAGAAGGGCCTTGGTCAGGGAGGTGACCAAGATGCCAGTGGTCACTCTGACAGAGCTCTGGAGTTCCTCTGTAGAGATGGAAGATCCTTCCCAAAGGACAACCATCTCTATAGCACTCCATCAATCAGGCCTTTATGGTAGAGTGGCCAGACAGAAGTCACTCCTCAGTAAAAGGCACGACAGCCCGCTTGGAGTTTGCCAAAAAGCGCCTAAAGACTCTCAAGCCATGAGAAACAAGATTCTTTGGTCTGATGAAACCAAGATTGAACGTTTTATCCGGAATTCCAAGTGTCACGTCTGGAGTAAACCTGGCACCATCCCTATGGTGAAGCATGGTGGAGGCAGTATCATGCTGTGGAGTTGTTTTTCAGCGGCAGGTACTGGTCGACTGGTCAGGATCGAGGGAGAGATGTGCTGGCCACTCCATTATAGAAAGAATACCAGCTGACTGCTTCTTCCCTAAATACAGTTGAAGTCGGAAGTTTACATGCAGGACACCTTAGCCAAATACATTTAAACTCAGTTTCACAATTCCTGACATTTAATCCTAGTAAAAATTCCCTGTCTTAGGTCAGTTAGGATCACCCCTTTATTTTAAGAATGTGAAATGTCAGAATAATATTAGAGAGAATTATTTATTTTGGATTTTATTTCTTTCATCACATTCCCAGTGGGTCAGAAGTTTGCATAAACTCAATTAGTATTTGGTAGCATTGCCGTTAAATTGTTTAACTTTGGTCAACGTTTCGGGGAGCCTTCCACAAGCTTCCCACAATAAATTGGGTGAATTTTGACCTATTCCTCCTGACAGAGCTGGTGTAACTGAGTCAGGTTTGTAGGCCTCCTTGCTCGCACACACTTTTTCAGTTCTGCCCACAAATTTTCTATAGGATTGAGGTCAGGGCTTTGTGATGGCCACTCCAATACCTTGACTTTGTTGTCCTTAACGTAGCAAAAATGACTAACTCATCTTTCGACCAAATTAGCAGTTACTGCCTTTTTGCTTGGTAGGGCAGTATAGGTTTTACATTTTTTAAATATGTTGACTGATAAAAAACTAAGACAATTACTCAAAGATAAATACCATTTTTGTATATACATTTTGATATATGGGTTTCCATGGTTAAGGCTGGGCGGCACCTCCTAATGGACAGGTGCTTTATCTACAGCTATGCCTTTGGTCTCCTATCCAGGGTTTTAACCAAGCCCAGACTTGCTTAGCTTTGATATTTGCCACTACCAATGTGCTATTGTGACAGTGATTGTTGAGCGACGTCCACTTATTAACAAAATAGATTCACTGCTGCTATCAAAGTCATTCCTCCTTCACCCCCTCCTCTTCTCCTGTCCTTCTCTCTCCTCCTCCCCTCCCCCTCCTCCTCTCTCCTCTCCTTTTGTCCTCCTCTGTCCTTCTTTCCTCCACCACCTCCTCATCTCCCTTCTACAGTGCCTTCGGAAAGTATTCAGACTTCTTGACTTTTTCCACATTTTGTTACGTTACAGCCTTATTCTAAAATGTATTAAATAAAAATAAATCCTCATTAATCTACACATAATACCCCATAATGACAAAGCGAAAACTGGTTCAGACATTTTTGAAAATTAATAAAAATATAAAACAGAAATACCTTTACCTAAGTATTCAGACCTTTTGCTATGAGACTCGAAATTGAGCTCAGGTGCATCCTGTTTCCATTGATCAACTTGATTGGAGTCCACATGTAGTAAATTCACTTGATTGGACATTTGGAAAGGCACACAACTGTCTATATAAGGTCCCACAGTGCATGTCAGAGCAAAAACCAAGCCATGAGATCGAAGGAATTATCCATAGAGCGCCGAGACAGGATTGTGTTGAGGCACAGATCTGGGGAAGGGTACCAAAAAATATCTGCAGCATTGAAGGCCTCCAAGAACACAGTGGCTTCCATCATTCTTTAATGGAAGTTTGGAACCACAAAGACTCCTCCCAGAGCTAGCCGCCCAGCCAAACTGAGCAATTGGGGGAGAAGGTCATGCAGGTGACCAAAAACCTGATGGTCACTCTGAGAGAGCTCCAGAGTTCCTCTGTGGCGATGGGAGAAACTTCCAGAAGGACAACGATCTCTGCAGCACTCTACCAATCAGGCCTTTATGGTAGAGTGGCCAGACGGAAGCCCCTCAGTAAAAGGCACATGACAGCCCACTTGGAGTTTGCCAAATGGCCCCTAAAGACTCCCAGACCGTGGAAACAAGATTCTCTGGTCTGATGAAACCAAGATTGAACTCTTTGGCTTGAATGCCAAGTGTCACATCTGGAGGAAACCTGGCACCATCCATATGGTAAAGCATGGTGGTGGAAGCATCATGCTGTGGGGATGTTTTTAAGTAGCAGGGACTGGGAGACTAGTCAGGATCGAGGAAAGATGAACGGAGCAAAGTAAGAGAGATTCTTGATGAAAACCTGCTTCAGAGCGCTCAGAACCTCAGACTGGGTTAAAGGTTCACCTTCCAATTTTATCTTTATTTAACCCTTATTTAACTAGGCAAGTCAGTTAAGAACAAATTCTTATTTTCAATGATGGCCTAGGAACAGTGGGTTAACTGCCTGTTCAGGGGCAGAACGACAGATTTGTACCTTGTCAGCTCTGGGGTTTGAACTTGCAACCTTCTGGTTACTAGTCCAACACTCTAACCACTAGGTTACTGCCGCCCCAATAGGACAACGACCCTAAGCACACAGCCAAGACAATGCAGGAGTGATTTCGGGCAAGTCTCTGAATGTCTATGAGTGGCCCAGCCAGAGCCCGGACTTGAACCTGATCCTCTGGAGAGACCTGAAAATAGCTGTGCAGCAACACTCCCCATCCAACCTAACAGAGAGGATCTGCAGAGAAGAATTGGAGAAACTTCCCAAATACAAGTAGCGTCATACCCAAGACTTTAATCGCTGCCAATATGTGCTTCAATAAAGGACGGAATAAAGGGTCTGAATACTTATGTAAATGTGATATTTCCATTTTTATTTGATATATAAAAGCTTATTTTGCTTTGTCATTACGGGGTATTGTGTGTAGATTGGTGAGGGGAAAACAATTTAATCCATGTTAGAGTAATGCTGTAATGTAACAAAACGTGAAACAAGTCATGGGGTCTGAATACCTTCCTGAATGCACTGTTTTTGATGAGACCTTAGCTTACATGTCTCATGTATCTTTATATTTTATATGATATATGCAACATTTCTGTTGTCTAAATGTTATGTCAGACATTACAAGTGTATTTGCTGCCATATGTATCGCTTACAAGTTCCAGGTAGAGGGGCTCCTGAGTGGTGCAAGGCACTGCATCTCAGTGCGAGAGGTGTCACTACAGTCCCTGGTTTGAATCCAGGCTGAATCACATCTGGCCATGATTGGGAGTCCCATATGGTGGCACACAATTGGCCCAGTGTCACTGGGGTAGGTTGTCATTGTAAATAAGAATTTGTTCTTAACTGACTTGCCTAGTTAAATAAATATATAAGAAGGTTGTTCTCTACCATTGTGTATTTTAACTGTTGCTTGTATTCTATAATGTGTAAATTGTGAAATGCAGGGCTCCCTTGTAAAAGAGACCATGGTCTCAATGGGACTACCTGTTGAAATAAAGGTCAAATATGGGATATGTTTATTTTAGTTGACATTCTAAACAAATGGCTACCAATGACTGACTCTCTTTCTTGCATAGGAGCATTGGGCCAGTAACTGGTAGGTTACTGGATCGAATCCCCGAGCCGACAAGGTAAAAATCTTTTGTTTTGCCCTTGAGCATGGCTGTTAACCCCCAACAACAATTGCTCCTGGGCGCCGATGATGTCGATTAAAGCCATATGTCCACCAGATGCGCATACGTTTTCCTTTATGTTGTTTTTGCCAGATGTCTAGTCCGCATTTTCCGTACTTGAAGCACAATTGCTTCGCAAGGCTGCAGAAAATGGCTGCTAAAAATGATGAATGGAGACACATTGCCAAATAATTGGATTACCTGGTCAGTTGAATGTGAAATAATTAACTGGAAAGTGGAAGCTTACATAAAGTGTCACTGCTATATCAGCTCCACCCATTGCGTACAGGTGTATAAAATCGAGCACAGAGCCATGCAGTCTCCATAGACAAACATTGGCAGTAGAATCGCCTTACTGAAGAGCTCAGTGACTTTCAACGTGGCACCATCATAGAATGCCAGCTTTCCAACAAGTCAGTTCATCACATTTCTGTCCTACTAGAGCTGCCACGGTCAACTGTATGTGCTGTTATTGTGAAGTGGAAATGTCTAGGAACAACAACGGCTCAGTCCGCGGTAGGTCACACAAGCTCACAGAACAGGACTGCGGAGTGCTGTAATGCGAACGCGTAAAAATGTCCAAACTGCCTCTGGGAGCAACTTCAGCACAGGATATGTTCGTCGGGAGCTTCATGAAATGGGTTTCCATGGCCAAGTAACCGCACACAAACCAAAGATCACCATGCCATCCGTAGGGTGGAGTGATGTAAAGCTTGACCCCCATTGGACTCTGGAGCAGTGGAAACACATTCTCTGGAGTTTAAAAATGTATATTTAACTAGGCAGGTCAGTTAAGAACAAATTCTTATTCTCAATGACGGCCTACACCGGCCAAACCTGGGCCAATTGTGCGCCGCCCTACTCACAATCACAGCTGGATGTGATAAAGCCTGGATTCAAACCAGGGACTGTAGTGACACATCTTGCACTGAGATGCAGTGCCATAGACCGCTGCGCCACCTGGGAGTGATGAATCACGCTTTACCATCTGGCAGTCCGATGGACAAATCTGGGTTTGGCAGATGCCAACTGCAATGTTTGATGGAGGAGTTATAATGTTCTGGGCTGTTTTTCATTGTTCGGGCTAGGCCCCTTAGCTCCAGGGAAGGGAAACTTTGTGGGAACAGTTTGAGGAAGGCCGTTTCCTGTTTCAGCATGACAATGCCACCGTGCACAAAATGAGGTCCATACAGAAATGGTTTGTCAAGATCGGTGTGGAAGAACTTGACTGGCCTGCACAGAGCCCTGACCTCAACCCCATCGATCACCTTTGGGATGAATTGGAATACCGACTGCGAGCCAGGCCTAATCGCCCAACATCAGTGCCCAACCTCACTAATGCTCGTGGCTGAATGGAAGCAAGTCCCCGCAGCAATGTTCCAACATCTAGTCAGTGGAAAGCCTTCCCAGAAAAGTTAAGGCTGTTATAGCAGCAATGGGGGCCAACTCCATGATTGCCATGATTTTGGAATGAGATGTTTGACGAGCAGGTGTCCGCATACTTTTGATACATATAGTGTATCTAGCAAAGTGGTTAGCTTTGTAGTTGGATAGCTAGTAAAGGAACACACAAGTTGAAAATATTAAACGCATGCGGTACACAGAAAACACCTCAGCGTTGCGGACGGCTCCATTGACAATAAATGACTTCCGCCGGAACGCAGAGTTTGAGTTATCTGGTGGACACGAGGCTTAAGGCAATCCCCCGCAACCCTGACTCGGAGGGGTTGGGTTAAATGCGGAAGACACATTTAGGTTTAAAACTGACTAGGTATCCCCCCTTTCCCTTTCTCTCTCTCATACAGATGCTGTTGACAATTTAATAAAACATGACTTTGTCAACCGTATCTCTCCCACAGCTTCCTGGACAAAATGACAACAGAGTGTGGGTGAGTGGAAAAACAGGAAGTGGATGAGACGCTGGTGGGCAGACTGCGTTCCCGTTTTGCCACCTGGAGACAGACACGTACTCATCAGGACATTGCTCAACACACAGAACCCATGGTGCAAGCTCGATAGCCTCCCCCCAGTCAGGAAGACAGCTCACATGTGGTATTGCTGTACTGTACCTGGCGGCAGGTAGCCTAGTGGTTAGAGCATTGGGCCAGTAACTGAAAGGCTGCTGGATTGACTCCCCAAGCTGACAAGGTAAAAAGCTGTCGTCCTGCCTGAGCAAGGCAGTTAACCAACTGTTCCCTGGGTGCTGTGGATGTCGATTATGGCAGCCCCCGGCACCGCTCTGATTCAGAGGGGTTGGGTTAAATGCAGAAGACACATTTCAATTAAATGCATTCAGTTGTACAACTGACTAGATTTACAATTTGAGGCAGATGTGTGAAGCTCCTTGTCAGTCGTACATATTAAACCATATCTCTAGGTTAACCAGGATGAAGAGTGCAGAGTTAGTAGAATGTACAGTGTATTTACACAGCATATCCTCAAGCCATAATCATTTTGTAAATAAAATGAGTAATAGTGAACGAAAGGCCAGACTTAGGTGTTTAACATTCTGGTAGTACACACACACAAACTGGGCGGCTGAACTGTCAGCAGTCGGGTGCTTCGGGAGACATTTGAATTCCCAGAAATCCTGTAGTATGTAGATGTCCGATGGAGATCTACCCTGAGCAAATTGCATGTGATGCAAAACATCGGCTGCTCTATGTAGGTCATATAAAGCGGTGTAGCTACTAGCTAGGATGTCTAAATTACACTCCCTCTATTGTAAATAGCTACAAAAACAAGAGCTATTTTCAATGCAGGAAAACCCAAATTATTCCCTTTGTAGTGAGCTAACATAAATTGTGTTTAGTGCCCTCAGCGAGTGATATCCCAGCTCACGAGGGAGAATGTATTGGTGTATGTAAGTTGTTGAGCTGTTCAAAAGGCTGCCATGTCGTGACTCACAGACTTTCTTGATTACGACCATAGATGTATACTGAAGTAGTGAGTAAGGCCCCCCTAACACAGATGTAACAGATCTGTTTACTACAGTCAGAAAGAGTAGAGCGGAACAGGGGTGGGGGTGGGGGGCAGAGGAGGAGGGTCGGTGTCAGTGGGTGCTTTGGCCCCCGTGGCTCCTTCTGACATCTGTGAGTCAATTAGCTGACTGGAGAGAAAACATCCCTGCCCCCTCCACCAAACAACCCTCGGCCTGGCAACAGCCCCAGCCTGCTATCCATACTGAATGTGAATGCAGCCAGCCTGGTGAGAGGTTGGTGGGGGAGGGGTGCTAGTCAGAACTAGGGGTGGTGGGGGTGAGGAGGTTGGATGTCAAGAATGTGGCTCATGGTCTGTCTTTTGTATGTTTTGTATTAGACTGGTGCACGACGGGCTGGTCTGCTACACTCTTAGAAAAAAAAGGTGCTATCTAGAACCAAAAAGGGTTCTTCGGCTGTCCCCATAAGAGAACCCTTTGAAGAAACCCTTTTGGTTCCAGGTAGAACTCTTTCCACAGAGGGTTCTACATGGAACCCAAAAGAGTTCTACCTGGAACCAAAAATGGTTCTTCTATGGGGACAGCCGAAGAACCCTTTTGGAAACCTTTTTTCTATGAGTCTACAGTAGCTATCTCAGCTCCCCCTTAACTCCTGTGTAAAAACCAAAAGGCCATTTTGCTAGCTACCTTTCTAAAGTAACACACAATATATTACCAGGATGAACAAATTAACCCACCCACAACATATAGATAAAGTCCACTCTTTCTGTTCCTCAATTTATTTTATCTCTCTTTCATTCTCATCCCCTTCAAAATACTGTATATTCACTTTCCTTATCTTTTCCTTCTTCCCCCCGGATGGTGCGTCCCACATTCCCTTCATCGTCCGTCTCCGATGTCCTCCTATGGAACTATGCTTCAGTCACATCGCTAATTATTTAAGAGCCACTACCTCATTAACAGTGTTGGGAGGTAATAAATGATTTATGGGCCATTCTTCATGTCGACCGCCGTTCATGTCCCTCAGCCCCCCTCCTGCCTGCCTCACAGGTTCTATCTTCGTTTGTCCACCCTGGTGTCTCTCCCCCTCGTTCTCCTGGTTTGGTCAGGTTTCTTGCTTTTATTAGGGATCGGCTGAAGATTGTCAATCATGCAGCGCCTTGTCACGATCGCAGATTTTAGATAAACAACAAATGTCGGTACATATAAGTGTCTTATATCGGCTGAAAGCTTACATTCTTGTTAATTAACTGCACTGTCCAATTTACAGTAGCTATTACTGCGAAAAAAAAGTGTAATTTTCTTTGATAAAATCCTTTCTCATATCCTAAAAAGGTCCATATAGCATGAACGATCGATTTTGTATTTCCACTCGTTCAATTAGCAAAGAAAGGAAATCTGTAAAAATCTAACCCTAAACGTTGTGTCAACCAGTCATGTATTCCTCAGAGGTTCTAGAATGTAACCAGACTTCACTATATCTTTAGGCAGGAATATGTAATAGGTTTTAAATTCTTGACCCAAATCAAAAGAGTGAGGTGTAAATCTCTAAAATAATAACCTGTAATAACAAGTGTGTAGTATATCCTATAGGACACCAAAGCAACGCCAATTTTCACTTGATCAACTCTAACTTTGTCAAATAAGCACCCATTTTTTTTATTTTACAAGGCAAGTCAGTTAAGAACAAATTCTTATTTTCATTGATGGCCTAGGAAGAGTGGGTTAACTGCCTTGTTCAGGGGCAGAACAGATTTTTACCTTGTCAGCTCAGGGATTTGATCTTGCAACCTTTTGGTTACTAGTACAACGCTCTAACCACTAGACTAGCTGCCTCCCTCACATTAGTTAGTGTGATAGCACATGTTGAAAGGGAATAAAAAGATAATGTGGTATCACCTGTGTTTATCCAGATATCCAGAATTTAACCCATTTACTCAATTCACTCTCAACAATTCACAATTCAAAAATTAACTGTCTAACAATTCACTCTTCTGTGCTTTGTCAATATCTTTAACAGCTGTCCAATTAAATAAAAACAAGTGGTAATGATACAGTTTGATGAATAACCCCACAGTGTATAGTATGTACCCTGATCCCTGATCAAGTGTGACCCGGTTTCTGGGCATTACAGACAATCCCATTGAAAAAAGTGGACTTTCAGGTTGAAGCATGTGCAAGCTTTTTCCTAACCACTCCACCATATGGCTTGCTATGATAGCACAAGCTCTCCCAACCAACCATAAGGTTCAATGCTACAGCTCCTGAGCAACCATACCGCTCAATGCTAGCGCTCATTACCGGGCCGAGAGAGTGAGTGTGTGAGAATTAAGGTTGAACTGCCTGTTCCTAGATCAGTGTCCACTGGCCAGCTGATTAGCTCATGCTGTGTTGCATCATAGTTTCCCATCAGGCTTCCTGTCTAATCCCCTGCTTCCCTGTGTCATGACGTTGGCCTGGGGGGTAGGTTTATGACAGTCATAAATACCTCTTCCCCCCTTTTTTCCTCTCTCTACCCTACTGATGTTACATTTGCAAAACCCTTGGTTAACATAGAGATTCTGGAACATCAGAAGGTGGGGGGAAATGAACTATATTCTGGTAATCCGACCAATTGAACATATGTGTTGGTACTTAATGAATATGATGTCAGTTCGGTTGTCATCTGAGACATTCTCATCAATGAGAAGATGACATAAACTCTACAGTGGAAAGTCTACACATCAGAGTTATCGGATTCACATGGAATTATTGTTCAACTTAAATGTTTGAATATGAAATTATTTGTAATTTAATGAAATGTGATTTTAGCTTCTAAAATGTGAGATTTGGGTTTTCATAAGATAGGGCTCTGCTCAATCAGTGGCCCGCCCCTGTGAAGGGACATGGGCTATAAAAAATTTCAAACACGCCCTCCTCTCCCTTCCTATATAAGCTCTTGACGACAATATAACCTCCTGTTCCGAGGACGTGAGGACGACGGTCCGATGTCAGAATGGTTCAGATAATAACTACAGAACGAAGCCAACATCAGCGTGAGCTTTGGTTGCGAATGGTATAAACTTTGAACTCTTATTCACTACAGAAGTGATACCTCCTAGCCGTTGAGTTAGCAACAGCCGCTGCAAACGAGGATTAGGAAGGAACAGACAGAGTATCCCATCTACCACACAACGACGTTACAACAATGTATTCAATTTAACAGCAGAGACATTCTTCAAAGGACTCGGTTGGGCAACACGGCCTTCCATCTACCACCAACCTACCTGAAGCGCAGCTCAGAGTAAATCTTTATTGCATTTTCCTTTTCCAAATGGGCGGTAATTTAGAATGCATAAGATACTGTATTTACGATAGCACAGCTTCGCCCTTTGTTCCTCAGTCATCCCGCTCTTTCACTTTCACCCAGACCCTTTTCTTTTGTGTAACAAGCTGTCATATCTGTTCCGCCCGCTAGGGACGTTTTCCTTTATGATGTAATTTGTAATCAAGTTATGATTTAATTATGTGTATGTGTAATTCTGTGTGATTAGTTAGGTATTTAGTAAATCAATAATTTAACCCAATTTTGTATTGCTGATTCAACTTGTTAGCCAGGGTTCGTGCAGATAACTAATAATTTACAACTTTCAGATGAGACTGAATTGAGACTGAATTAAGATGACGATTAATATTGACTGCTATTGATGTAAAATATTACTAGGTCTTTAAGAGTTTATTCGGAAGATAACAGCTCTATAAATATTATTTCATGGTGCCCGACTCTAGTTAATTACATTTACATGATTAGCTCAATCAGGTAATAGTAATTACGGAGAAATTATTTTATAGAATAGCATGTCATATCATTTAATCCGGTATAGCCAAAGACACGACAACTGTAAACATGCGGAAACTCACAGACTGAGCCCATGAAACCAAGCAGTTAGTTACTGTGGAGTAGATTCATTCTACTCTGTAGCTGTTCAATGTCAGATTCAAACTCAAGCAATCAAGGATTCAGGGTCAAAGCTATATCGTTATTCAGATGAAACACGTCAAAATATCAGGAGAACAATTGGTATTGTTCGGGGAGGCAGGTAGCCTAGTGATCAGAGCGTTGGGCCAGTAACCGAAAAATTGCTGGATCGAATCCCCAAGCTGACAAGGTAAAAATATGTCCTTCTGCCCTGAACAAGGCAGTTAACCCACTGTTCCCCGGTCGGCATTCATTGTAAATAAGAATTTGTTCTTAACTGACTTGCCTAAATATAAAATAGAGAATCCACAGATGTAACATATAAAATCAAATAAAATCTTATTGGTCACATACACATATTAAGCAGATGTTATTGCAAAATGCTAGTGTTCCTAGCTCCAACCGTGCAGTAGCATCTAACAATTCACAACAATACACAAATCTAAAAGTAAAAGAATGGAATTAAGATATACATAAATATTAGGATGAGCAATGATGAGTGGCATTGACTAAAATACAGTAGAATAGAATACATTATTTACATATGAGATGAGTGACTAGTGTTCCATTATATTAAAGTGACTAGTGTTCATTATCAAAGTGGCCAGTGATTCCATGTCCATGTAAATAGGGCAGCAGCCTCTAAGGTGCAGGGTTTAGCAGGCGGGTGGTAGCCAGCTAGTGATGGCTATTTAACAGTCTGATGGCCTTGAGATAGAAGCTGTTTCTCAGTCTCTCGGTCCCTGCTTTGATGCACCTGTACTGACCTCACCTTCTGGATGATAACGGGGTGAACAGGCCGTGGCTCGGGTGGTTGATGTCCTTGATGATCTTTTTGACCATCCTGTGACATCGGGTGCTGTAGGTGTCCTGGAGGGCAGGCAGTGTGCCCCCGGTGCAGTTGCTGTACCAGGCGGTGATACAGACTGACAGGATGCTCTCAATTGTGCATATGTAAAAGTTTCTGAGGGTCTTAGGGGCCATGCCGAATTTGCGCCTTCTTCACCACACTGTCTATGTGGGTGGACCATTTTAGATTGTCAGTGATGTGTTTGCAGAGGAACTTGACGTTTTCCACCTTCTCCACTGCGGTCCCATTGATGTGGATAGGGGCGTGGTCCCTCTGCTGTTTCCTGAAATCCACGATCAGCTCCTTCATTTTGTTGACGTTGAGGGAGAGGTTATTTTCCTGGCACCACTCAGCCAGGGCCATCACTTCCTCCCTGTAGGCTGTCTCGTCATTGTTGGTAATTAAATCAAATCAAATTGTATTTGTCACATCCGCTGAATAGAACAGTGAAATGTTTACAAAACCTTAACCAACAATGCAGTTTTAAGAAAATATCTAAAAAGATAAGAAATAAAAGTAACAAATAATTAAAGAGCAGCAGTAAAATAACAATAGCGAAGCTATTGCGGGTGTACCGGTTAGTCGAGGTAATTGAGGTAATATGTATATGTAGGTAGAGTTATTAAAGTGACTTTGCATAAATAATAAACAGAGAGTAGCAGCAGCCTTAAAGAGGGGGGTCAATGCAAATAGTCTGGGTAGCCATTTGATTAGATGTTCAGGAGTCTTATGGCTTGGGGGTAGAAGCTGTTTAGAAACCTCTTGGACCTAGACTTGGCACTCCGGTACCGCTTGCCATGCGGTAGCAGAGAGAACAATCTATGACTAGGGTGAATGGAGTCTTTGACAATCTTTAGGGCCTTCCTCTGACACAGCCTGGTATTGAGGTCCTGGGTGGCAGGAAGCTTGGCCCCAGTGATGTACTGGGCCGTACACACTACCCTCTGTTGTGACTTGCAGTTGGAGGCCGAGCAGTTGCCATACCAGGCAGTGATGCAACCAGTCAGGATGCTCTCTATGGTGCAGCTGTAAAACCTTTTGAGGATCTGAGGACACATGCCAAATCCTTTCAGTCTCCAGAAGGGGAATAGGTTTTGTCGTGCCCTTTTCACAACTGTCTTGGTGTGCTTGGACCATGTTAGTTTGTTGTTGATGTGGACACCAAGGAACTTGAAACTCAACCTGCTCCACTACAACCCTGTCAATGAGAATGGGGGTGTGCTCGGTCCTCCTTTTCCTGTAGTCCACAATCATCTTGTCTTGATCACGTTGATGAAGAGGTTGTTGTCCTGGCAACACACGGCCAGGTCTCTGACCTCCTCCCTATAGGCTGTCTTGTTGTTGTCGGTGATCAGGCCTACCACTGTTGTGTCATCTGCAAACTTGATGATGGAGGCGTGCGTGGCCACGCAGTCATGGGTGAACAGGGAGTACAGGAGAGGGCTGAGCACGTACCCCTGTGGGGCCCCTGTGTTGAGGATCAGCGAAGTGGAGGTGTTGTTTCCTACCTTCACCAAAAGTTTCAGTTTTAACACCTGTAACAAAGGTAGTTATAATGCCTGTAACAAGAGAGTGTTCTGCTTTGTTGTATATAGTCGACTGATTGCAGTGCCCTCTCAGTGCTTTGGCCAATAAGTGACATGGCTGGCTGTTAAGCAATATCCAACCACACACATTGTCACGGCTGTGAATGACACATGATCTACATTGTGAACAACTGTCTCATCATTCTGGACTGCTGACCCTGTTCCTCAGAAAGCAGATCACTTGTGTAAGGTGGCCTTATTGCACTATGTGTCCGTCACCATGATAATATTAATAATGGCACAGTAGAAACACAATTTGCAACAGAAATTGAAAATGAGTGTTTCTCATTGTACAAGTTCAGATATTCTCTTCCGGATAAAGTTGTCTTCCGTTTGGTGCGTAATGAATATGACCAAGGGCTTGAAAAAAAAGTGGTGGTATAAGTACTGATGTATGAGAAGGGAGAAAGTTTATTGAGCTGCTCAAAAACTATCCACATTGTTATTGTAGGAAAGAGTAACTAAAGGAGAGTGGAGAACACACAGCTTAACAATGTCTTCAGCAGTGTTTGTGAGTAGTAAACTGCATATAGTTCAACTAGTTTAACTACATTTTTCTGTAGCTTGGTGGTAGTTGAACTACATTAAAATCTTGGTCGTTTTTTCAATAGTTAATAACTTTTTTTGCTATGTAGCTAACTACTGGAACTCAAAAAATAACAAAAATAATCATAAATAACAACAACAACAATAACACAAGAGACAAAGCTACCTACTGGGCACAGACATCAATTCAACGTCTATTCAACGTCTGTTCAATGTCATTTAATTGAGATGACGTGGAAACAATGTTGATTCAACCAATGTGTGCCCAGTGGGTAAGTACACATGATGTACATGATGACCATTACGCAAATTCAAAGGACACAAATATAAGAAAGGTACCATCCTGTAGGTTTTTGCTCCAACCCTAAAATAGCTCACCTGATTCTAATAATTAGCTGGTTGATCATCAAAATCAGGTTAGTTACAACTGGGGTTGGAGCAAAAACCTACAGGAGGTTTGCTCCTCAGGAACAGGATTGGTGAGCCCTGATATAAATTGACTGTAAAGGATGCACTTTCATGAATTGATATTAGAATAAGCAAGTATAGAAAAGATTTGATTGTCCTCATACTCAAGCTTTGGATTGCTTTTCCAGTCCAGCAAGCATCAGAGCTTCAGAAAACCAGTTTTGGCATGTTAGGTAATGAACACCACTAAAGCTAACATCTTTCCCAAACAAACAAAGACACGCTTAGACACGCACGCGCGCACACACGCACGCACGCACGCACGCACGCACACACACACACACACACACACACACACACACACACACACACACACTCTGTCCCTTAGGCCACAGTTAACAAGGAGAGGGAAGGAATGACCAGTGGAGAAACATACAATAAAATTGCCCAAATTATGTTCTGAGATACCTGTGACACAAAACTGCTGTATCTGTATATCCTATAGTCTACAACATGCCTCAAATGTTGGAGGCAAGCAATATAGAGGATGTACAGTATTCACATTTATATAGACCAACCATACTCTCCTTTGCATTATAATATTTATTTAATTAGGTAAGTCAGTTAAGAACAAATTCTGGGCCAATTGTGCGCCGCCCTATGGGACTCCCAATCACAGCCAGTTGTGATACAGCCTGGAATCAAACCAGGGTCTGTAGTGATGCCTCTAGCACTAAGATACAGTGCCTTAGACCGCTGTGACACTCTGGAGCCCTATGCCTAATGTATACAAAGTTATTCAGATTGCATTCTGCACTAGATCAAAACAGAGTGGGCAGTGCAGATTTGATTGGAGTATTCGTATCATAGACCTGCATAGATATTGGTAAGTAGACTGGAGGCAGGGCATGAAAGGGAAAATGAATCCAGTTGTTTGTGTCATCCATTTCGGGAAAGTACCTGCGTAAATGCGCACCCAACTCACTCAGGTGCTTCTCTATATATCATTTGACATTGTCCGTAAGCTTGAGTTCATTTGCACACAAAAAAACATACAATGATGGAAAGACCTGTGTGTTGTATTTGTTAATGCAGACAGAGAAGAGCTCCAACTTCTTAATCATAGCCTCAATTTTGTCCCGCACATTAAATATAGTTGCGGTCGGTCAATGTAATTCTAGATTCAGAACGTTCAGGCGAGAAAAAACATCACCCAGATAGGCCAGTCGTTTGAGAAACTCGTCATCGTGCAAGCGGTCAGACAGGTGAAAATAATGGTCAGTAAAGAAAACTTTAAGCTCGTCTCTCAATTTTAAAAAAAACATGTCAATACTTTGCCCATTGATAACCAGAGCACTTCTGTATATTGTAAAAGTGTTACATGGTCGCTGCCCATATCATTGCATAGTGCAGAAAATACAGAAGAGTTCAGGGGCCTTGCTTTAACAAAGTTAACCATTGTCAGGCATTATCTTTGGCAGCAAGAGCGTCTCAGTGGATGCTGCAGTGTACCCAAGTGGCGTCGGGAGCAACTGCTTGCACGCTCGTTACCACTATGTCTCCCTGTCATGACTTTTGTGCCGTCAGTACAGATACCAACACATCTTGACCACCAAAGTCCATTTGATGTCACAAAGCTGTCCAGTACTTAAAAATATCCACTCCTGTTGTCCTGGTTTCCAGTGGTTTGCATAAGAGGATGTCTTCCTTAATTGACCCCCCATAAACGTAACAGACCAGGTGCTGTGCCAGACCCGCCACGTCTGTTTACTCATCCAGCTGTAACGCATAGATTTCACTGGCTTGTATGCGAAGCTACAGTGGGGCAAAAAAGTATTGTCAGCCACCAATTGTGCAAGTTCTCCCATTTAAAAAGATGAGAGAGGCCTGTAATTTTCATCATAGGTACACTTCAACTATGACAGACAAAATGAGAAAAAAAATCCAGAAAATCACATTGTAGGATTTTAAATGAATTTATTTGCAAATGATGGTGGAAAATAAGTATTTGGTCACCTACAAACAAGCAAGATTTCTGGCTCTCACAGACCTTTATCTTTAAGAGGCTCCTCTGTCCTCCACTCGTTACCTGTATTAATGGCACCTGTTTGAACTTGTTATCAGTATAAAAGACACCTGTCCACAACCTCAAACAGTCACACTCCAAACTCCACTATGGCCAAGACCAAAGAGCTGTCAAAGGACACCAGAATCAAAATTGTAGACCTGCACCAGGCTGGGAAGACTGAATCTGCAATAGGTAAGCAGCTTGGTTTGAAGAAATCAACTGTGGGAGCAATTATTAGGAAATGAAAGACATACAAGACCACTGATAATCTCCCTCGATCTGGGGCTCCACGCAAGATCTCACCCCGTGGGGTCAAAATGATCACAAGAACACTGAGCAAAACCCCCAGAACCACACGGGGGGACCTAGTGAATGACCTGCAGAGAGCAGGGACCAAAGTAACAAAGCCTACCATCAGTAACACACTACGCCGCCAGGGACTCAAATCCTGCAGTGCCAGACGTGTCCCGCTGTTTAAGCCAGTACATGTCCAGGCGCATCTGAAGTTTGCTAGAGAGCATTTGGATGATCCAGAAGAAGATTGGGAGAATGTCATATGGTCAGATGAAACCAAAATAGAACTTTTTGGTAAAAACTCAACTCGTCGTGTTTGGAGGACAAAGAATGCTGAGTTGCATCCAAAGAACACCATACCTACTGTGAAGCATGGGGGTGGAAACATCATGCTTTGGGGCTGTTTTTCTGCAAAGGGACCAGGACGACTGATCCGTGTAAAGGATAGAATGAATGGGGCCATGTATCATGAGATTTTGAGTGAAAACCTCCTTCCATCAGCAAGGGCATTGAAGATGAAACGTGGATGGGTCTTTCAGCATGACAATGATCCCAAACAGCTAAAGGAGTGGCTTAAGGCAGAACAGTTGAAACTGGAGAAGCACATTTCAAGAGTCCTGGAGTGGCCTAGACAGTCTCCAGATCTCAACCCCATAACAGAAAATCAAATGTTTTGGATGGTTGGGAGTTGAAAGTCCGTGTGGGGACAGCAAGGAGTCATCATGTCAGGTAGTCCTGGGAACAGCCCCCAAAACATCACTGCTCTAGAGGAGATCTGCATGGAGGAATGGGCCAAAATACCAGCAACAGTGTGTGAAAACCTTGTGAAGACTTACAGAAAACGTTTGACCTCTGTCATTGCCAACAAAGGATATATAACAAAGTATTGAGATAAACTTTTGTTATTGACCAAATACTAATTTTCCACCATAATTTGCAAATAAACTCATTAAAAATCCTACAATGTGATTTTCTGGATTTTTTCCCCTAATTTTGTCTGTCACAGTTGAAGTGTACCTATGATGAAAATTACAGGCCTCTCATCTTTTTAAGTGGGAGAACTTGCACAATTGGTGGCTAACTAAATACTTTTTTGCCCCACTGTATAACACACTGTGGCTGAGGAAAGGCACTACTCCCAATATAAGTGAACACCAAATCAATGTCGTTCTCATCATATTTGTGCCTCTGAGGGTCCAATGTCCTTGTCTGTTGTTCGGTGCTTTCCCTGGTAAGATGGCAGTAGCTCTTTGGCTGATCAGATTTACAACTGTCAATGTCCATGCTAGCTGGGCTAACAACAAATGTAGAATTACTGATGCTAGCATTGGATGTGCTCGTGGAAGCAGAACAACTTGTGTCGTCAACAGGTGCAGGTGTAGAACTGCTGGTAGTAGCAGTATTACTTGTAAAGCGGGTATGTGTCTCTATGGGGGCCTTACTTTTTTAAAACCATTTATCAATTTTTGAGCAAACGGAATGCGCAGCAGCTACGTTTGGCTACATATGGACGTTAGTGTAATTCCCGCGAGAGAGTTAATGTGATTGGATGTTACTTATTTGACTAGGCTACCTGTATTTGTTATTTCGCTGAACACAAGATGGTTTAATTTTATTTTTGGCAGTGAAACGAGGCTACTCAGGTGAGAAACTCACCCAAATGTATAGCCCTGCTGGAAAATATAAATGGACTGTTTGAAAATGTGAATAAAAAATTAATAAAAACATTTTAAAAAATTGTGAATCACATTTTATTTTATTTTATTTTATTTCATGTTTGGTAGTACTTGACATAGGTGATAATGTTGCTTTGGTTGCCTTACACCATTCTGTATATTTTTTGTTGTTGAGAAAATAGTGATAACACTATGTACATTTATAAAGACCAGTGAAAACCCCATAAGCATAAATACGATCATACTGTTTTTTTTTCATCATTTACTCATTCACATACTGTACGAACTGCTGAGCGTCCTGATGGTTTTGACTAGGTTGGGTGTTGATGCAACTACATGATCATGTCCCTTGATATACACTATAATTTTGATTAGGCTATCAAGTTATGGTCATAGACAATCTCATGACGTTGTATAGAAACAAATATATATACACAGTACCAGTCAAAAGTTAGGACACACATACTAATTCAAAGGTTTTTCTTTATTTTTACTATTTTCTAAATTGTAGAATAATAGTGAAGACAAACTATGAAATAAACACATGGAATCATGTAGTAACCAAAAAAAATCTAAACCTATTTTATATTTGAGATTCTTCAAAGTAGTCCATCTTTGCCTTGACGACAGCTTTGCACACTCTTGGCATTCTCTCTACCAGCTTCATTAGGTAGTCATCTGGAATTCATTTAATTAGCAGGTGTGCCTTGTTATAAATTAATCTGTGGAATTTCTTTCTTTCTTAATGTGTTTGAGACAATCAGTTGTTATGTGACAAGGTAGGGGTGGTATACAGAAGATTGCCATAATTTGGATTTAGTCTTTTACCAAATAGGGCTAAGAGAAATGACAGTCCATCACTACTTTATGACATGAAGGTCAGTCAATCCAGAAAATTCTCATGAGGACCGGCACAGGAAAGGAAGACCCAAAGTTAACTTTGCTGCAGAGGATAAATTCATTAGAGTAACTAGCCTCAGAAATTGCAGCCCAAATAAATGCTTCACATAGTTCAAGTAACGGACACATCTTAACATTAACTGTTCAGAGGAGACTGCATGACTCGAGGTCGAATGATGATTCATGGTGGAATTGCTGCAAAGAAACCACTACTAAAGGACACCAAAAAGAAGAAGAGACTTGCTTGGGCCAAGAAACACGAGCAATGGACATTACAACTGGTGGAAATCTGTCCTTGGTCTGAGTCCAAATTTTAGATTTATGGTTCCAACCACCGTGTCTTTGTGAGATGCAGAGTAGGTGAACGAATGATCTCTGCATGTGTGGTTCCCACCTTGATGCATGGAGGTGGTGTGGGGGTGCTTTGCTGGTGACACTGTCAGTGATTTATTTAGAATTCAAGGCACACTTAACCAGCATGGCTACCACAACATTCTGCAGCAATACACCATCACATCTGGTTGGTTTTTAGTGGGACTATAATTTGTTTTTCAACGGGATAATGACCAAACACACCTCCAGGCTGTGTAAGGGTTATTTGACCAAGAAGGAGAGGGATGGACTGCTGCATCAGATGACCTAGCCACCATAATCACCCAACCTCAACCCAATTGAGATGGTTTGGGATGAGTTGGATGAGTTGCAGAGTGATGGAAAAGCAGCCAATAAGTGCTCAGCATATGTGGAAACTCCTTCGAGACTGATGGAAAAGCATTCCAGGTGAAGCTGTGTTACGAATCCCTTTTGGCCCAACAGTCTAGGTGAGATGGTAACGAGACCCGTAACATAACTCATGCAAATTATAATGGTGAAAAAGTGAGAACGAAATAACCACGACAACTGAAATCTACCGTCAAACTCTGGGTTTATTGGAAAACACACGGTAATGGGGGGAGCAGGAAAATAGGCTGAGCTGGACCCAAGAAAATAAATAATAAGTATTCAAAAACACCCCTAAGCTAGACTAGCCTATTTCAACAACAGCTAACTAACCAAAAAATACAGTGGGTGGTCCGCCCAGTTCTAACTAGTGTATTTAACAAAGTTTACCTACGGGTAGTGTATGCCCATGGGTGACTTGTCTTGTTCCCCCTTTTCCCACCAGTAAACAAACACAAACACCATAACCAAAAACAATTCTCACAGGTGAGGACAAAGTGATATGGAGGTGCTCAAACAAAAGAGAGGTCAATACATAAAGAGAGAGTGAAATAGAGAGACCTACAGACATGGCATTTACAGAGAGATTGAGCTCCACAGCAAACAACTGACAGGGTTTTAAAACAAAGGGAAAGGAACCGGTGATTGGGTAGGAAACAGAAGGAGGTGTGTCTTCTGATTGATGATTGGTGACTGATTGGGGAGTGATGATTTTCACCTGTGAGGGGAGAAGGAGAGAAAAGAAACACACACACAGGTTACACACACAGGATACTTGTATCCGTAACAAGCTGGTTGAGAGAAAGTGTGCAAAGCTGTCATCAAGGCAAAGGGTGTCTACTTTGAAGAAGACTGGTACTGTATATGTTTGTTTGGATTCAATGTCAACGTCATCAGGAGTATGCCTATGTGCATGAATAGAGATCAGTTCTAAGGGCCACTACATGTCTAAGTATTTTTCCAAACCAAAATATTCCACTGAGGATACAGAATGTAAAGAATGGAAGAATTAGAAGACCAGGAAAACAGTTTTTCAGGGGAAGAGGGGGGGAGTGAGTGAGTTGGTGTAATTGATATAGGATGAGATGGGTATCAGTGGCAGGGTTGAGATGAATAAACAGAGGGAGGGCATTGTGGACAGCTGAGTGTGAAGGAGAGGGGCACGCTTTGTGTGTGCGCACGCATGTGTGTATGTCAGTGGAGGCTGCTGAGGGGAGGGTGGCTCATAATAATAGTTGGACGGCGCGAATGGCATCAAACACATGTAAACCATGTGTTTGATGTTTTTGATACAATTGCACTTATTCTGCTCCAGCTTTACTATGAGCCCGTCCTCCCCAATTTAAGGTGCCACCAACCTCCTGTAGTATATGTGTGTACGTGAAGGGGGAGTTCCTGGTGGAAGAGATGGAGGGGTATGTGAGGCTGGTGGACTCCCAGGGGAACACTGGCCTGTGCTTGTATTGTATGAGAAAGCCCTCTGTTTAGAGTTTCCTGTGGGACTGCCATGTACACAAAACACCATTACACACCATGTCTTTGTCTCACACACAAGTCTAGTCTCTACGCTGTCTCGCAGACTCAGACTCTGTCATGCACTTCCTCAGGCACAAAATATCAGTGACACCTTTTTCTCCCCATTATTGTGATATCCGCACAATTGGCCCATCGTTGTACGGGTAAGTATTTGGCCGGGGAAGGCCATCATTGTAAATAAGAATTAGTTCTTTATTTAACTAGGCAAGTCATTTAAGGTTAAATAAAATATCCAATTGGTAGTAACGATCTGGTCTCATCTCTGGAACTACCCTATGGACTCGGGAGAGGCGAAGATCGAGAGCAGTATATACATAAAATACAGTATATACATATGAGTAATGTAAGATATAACATTATTAAAGTGCCATTATTTAGAGTGCATTGTATAAAGTGACTAGTGATCCATGTTTTTAAGTGGCCAGTGACTGGATTTCAATGTAGGCAGCCTCTCTGAGTTAGTGATTGCTGTTTAGAAGTCTGATGGCCTTGAGAAAGAAGCTGTTTTTCAGTCTCTCGGTCCCAGCTTTGATGCACCTGTACTGACCTCGCCTTCTGGATGGTAGCGGTGTGAACAGGCAGTGGCTTGGGTGGTTGTTGTCCTTGATGATCTTTTTAGCCTTCCTTTGACATCGGCTGCTGTAGGTGTCATAGAGGGCAGGTAGTTTGCCCCCGGTGATGCGTTGTGCAGACCGCACCACCCTCTGGAGAGCCTTGCGGTTGAGTGCGATGCAGTTGCCATACCAGGCAGTGAGGGTTAACACGTTTAAATGTTTTACTCATGTCGGTCACGGAGAAGTGGAAGGGGTGGGTAGAGTCCTTGTTAGCGGGCCGCGATGGTGGCACTGTATTATCTTTAAAGAGGGCAAAGAAGGTGTTTACTTTGTCTGGAAGCGTAATGTCAGTGTCCGTAAGGTGGCTGGTTTTCTTTTTGTAGTCTTTGATTTAGTCTGTGATTTCCTGATTAATTGTATCATTAAATAGTACCCGCAAAACACCCGTCTCAACGTCAACAGTGAAGAGGCGACTCCGGGATGCTGGCCTTCTAGGCAGAGTTCCTCTGTCCAGTGTCTGTGTTCTTTTGCCCATCTTAATCTTTTCTTCTTATTAGCCAGTCTGAGATATGGCTTCTTTTCCTTTGCAACTCTACCTAGAAGTCGCCTCTTCACTGTTGACGTTGAGACTGGTGTTTTGCGGGTACTCTTTAATGAAGCTGCCAGTTGAGGACTTGTGAAGCGTCTGTTTCTCAAACTTGACACTAATGTACTTGTCCTCTTGCTCAGTTGTGCACTGGGGTCTCCCTCTTCTACATTAATGTGGATGCTACCATGATTACGAATAATCCTGAACGAATCATGAGTAATGATCAATGACAAAGTTACAAACGCACAAAACCATGGTAACCTCTCACCATTACAATAACATGGGGATGTTAGCATTTTTGGGGGGAGTATGATATTTGTGCGTCTATAACTTTCTCAGTTATCATTATTCTCGATTCATTCAGGATTATCCGTAATTATGGCAGCATCCACATTCATGTAGAAGTGTTTAGAAACGTATTTAGTTTCTCAAACTAGACACTCTAGTGTACTTTTCCTCTTGCTCAGTTGTGCACCGGGGCCTCCCACTCCTCTTTCTATTCTGGTTAGAGACAGTTTGTGCTGTTCTGTGAAGGGAGTAGTACACAGCGTTGTACGAGATCTTCAGCTTCTTGGGAATTTCTCGTGTGGAATAGCCTTCATTTCTCAGAAAAATAATAGACTGATGAGTTTCAGAAGAAAGTTCTTTGTTTCTTGCCATTTTGAGCCTCTAATCAAACCCACACATGCTGATACTCCAGATACTCAACTAGTCAAAAGGCCAGTTTTATTGCTTCTTAAATCAGAACAACAGTTTTCAGCTGTGCTAACATAATTGCAAAAGGGTTTTCTAATGATCAATTAGCCTTTTAAATTGATAAACTTGGATTAGCTAACACAAAGTGCCATTGGAACACAGGAGTGATGGTTGCTGATAATGGGCCTCTGTACACCTATGTAGATATTCCATTAAAAATCAACCGTTTCCAGCTACAACAGTCATTTACAACATTAAAAATGTCGACACCATATTTCTGATCATTTTGATGTTATTTTAATGGACAAAAAAATGTGCTTTTCTTTCAAAAACAAGGACATTTCTAAGTGACCCCAAACTTTTGTGTATATTCTACTTCGTGTCAATGGAGAACATAAGTCTACCCTGTGATTTCTGGGCTGGTTGGGTGGGACCAACTGCCAGAGCATGACTGTGCAGATCTAGGACCCCTCCTCCCATATCGATGTGATTAGGGTCCAAAGCCCTGGAGGTGATTGTAAACATGATTAGCAGTCAAAGTCTCTAGTCTCCTTATATGACTGCTAAGTAGAGAGGGCAGTTCCACAATGATGCAGATAGTTAAATATTTTAGGGAGGAAAGAAGTAAGAACATCCAGGATGTATGGGCAGTATAACGTTCACAGTATGTTGTGAGGGGTTTCCTAAATGTGGTTAAGTGGTTTAATGTAGCATCATGCATAATATGCATCTCAAGAATACATTCTCTATCTTTACTCCCAATACAGACACATGCACGTACGTACGCCTATGCAGACACACACACACACACACGTCTGCCTAACTGCCTTGCACATGGGCATGTCCTGGCGAGCCTCCATTGGAAGCCTCCCTTGTGAAATGGGGAGTGAATGAGGCCCTTTGAGGCCTGGATGGTGAAAGACAGGTCCATTGTTAATAACAGCTGGGCTTCTTGTTTCTGCTCCCCTCTCTGGGGGCAGTGGGCAGAGATTGGGTTTCTACCACCCACCCAACCCCACATCTGCAGTATTGACTGTGACTTAAAGGCGCTTGCATGATACACTTCAGCTGGCGAACTTCGCTATGCGAACCGAACGCATTTGTGCTCGGGTACTCCCTCAAAAGACCGTAGCTTGAAAAAATGAGAAAAAAGTGGCAATAGCACTGTTTGTACATTTTGAGACGCCATCGCCAGTTTACACTTCCACAAAATAGTCCAAATTAATAAATAGATAACTCAAGAAATCTGTCAAGTTTTTTAAATTTTATTGCTGACAAGCAAAACATTTTTGGGACTATGTCAACAATGGACTAATGAAACAAATAACAAAAGGGTGTAATTTTCCTTGAGTAATCTTAGATTAATTCTGACTATTTTAAGGAAGTGGCTACGACATCTCCAAATGCAGAAACAGTACTATTGCTGTTTTTTTTCTCGTTGTGCTTGATGTATTTGATAACATTCTACTGATTCCGCTCCAGCCATTACCATGAGCCAGTCGTCCCCAAATAAGTTGCCACCAACCTCCTGTGGTATATGAGCACACTTGTTTGGTTCAAACTGCCGAACTGAAGCATGCTGAGTGAGGCCTTGAGACAACTTCTCTCTGGACCCTGCAGCTATACCATCTTGTTTTTCTCCTAATTGTTTGCTGTGTGGGAGTGTAACTACAAGGAATCAAGACAGAGATCCTTAAAATGCCCACTTAGAAATGTTTCATGTTTGAAAATTCCTTAGAACACAATGTAATTGTACCACAAACAATTCATTTGATGTGTTGTAGCCTATGATGAAATTCATGTGAAATAACAATAATGCAACGGCTGATCTGACTTTCCGTAATGATTGGCTAATGTTGTCTACTGGGGACTGCATGTCTGTATTGGTATACTTGATGTTGCACCTTCATATGTAATTGATCTGACTAGAGCCAACCACTTATTTTTATATCATTCCTCACTGGCCTATCACAACACAAAACTACAAGCCTCTTCCTGTCTCCACATCCTCTCCCTTCTTCTCCCTCATCCCCCTCTCTTTTCCCACACTCCCTCCCACGCTGCCTGTGCTGTTATTGGTCAATCAGAAGCAGTTCTCCAGAGCATGCTCAGTTAGTCTCCTTGTGGCAGGAAAGTGGAATGGAACAAAGCTTCCCAAACTGGGGTATTCGGGCTATTTTTAGCCGTGCACATCCGTTTCTCCGGGCTCAGGCTCCAAATATAGATCACTGCATCAATGACTTCAAACAAGTCCCCTTCTCCCTGGCTCAAATCCACTTATGCAATGGCCCCCTTGTAGCAGGGAGAGCTGCTCGCACCACTGAGGCAGATCCAATACATGTTCTACTTCTCATCGTTTGTCTTATTCTATGTGTGTCTTAGGAACTTCATAATTTAGAAATGTAATTTCTCTCTCTGTGTGTGTGTGTGTTCCTGTAGATCTAGTCTAGTAGGCCAGGTGTATGTGGCGTGCTGGAAATTGAGAGTGGAGGAAGCAGTCCATTTCCATTAGGATGTCAAACACAAATCCAGGAAAACATGTTGAGTGGGACCTAAAGGTCGCAACTGGTATCCTGTCCTTCAGCACACAATATAGTTAGGGAAGTGACAAATCACGTAGCCAGTTTGTGTCAGTGCTCCCTAATAGGAGGAAGGTATCACCCTGCACACTGCCCTACCCCATCTGGACAAAAGGAATAGCTATGCTGTTCATTAACTATAGCTCAGCATTCAACACCATAGTACCCTCCAAGCTCATCATCAAGTTGGAGGCCCTGGCTCTCAACCTCACCCTGTGCAATTGGGCCCTGGACTTTCTGACGGGGCGCACCCAGGTGTTGAAGGTAGGAAACAACATCTCCACTTTGCTAACCCTCGAGCCACATCGAAAGGACAGCAGTGGAGAAGGTGGAAAGTTTAAGTTCCTCATGGTACACATCACAGACAAACTGAAATGGTCCACTCACACAGACAGTGTGGTGAAGAAGGCGCAACAGTGCCTCTTCAACCTCAGGAGGCTGAAGAAATGTGTCTTGTCACACAAAACCCTGACAAACTTTTACAGATGTACAATAGAGAGCATCCTGTCGGGCTTATTCACTGGTACGGCAACTGCACCGCCCTCAACCGCAAGGCTCTCCAGAGGGTGGTGCACAACGCATCACCAGGGTTAAACTACCTGCCCTCCATGACACCTACAGCAGCCGATGTCACAGGAAGGCCAAAAAGATAATCAAGGACAACAACCACCCAAGCCACTGCCTGTTCACACTGCTACCATCCAGAAGATGAGGTCAGTACAGGTGCATCAAAGCTGGGCCAAGAGACAGATACTGTTTTTCAGTCTCAAGGCCATCAGACTGCTAAACAGCAATCACTAACTCAGAGAGGCTGCTGCCTACATTGAGACCCAATCACTGGCCACTTTAATAAATGGATCACTAGTCACTTTATACAATGCACTCTAAATAATGCCACTTTAATAATGTTTACATATCTTACATTACTCATATCACATGTATATACTGTATTATATACCATCTATTGCACCTTCACCATCGCTCATCCATATACCTACATGTACATATTTTGTCACCCCTTTAGATTTGTGTGTATTAGGTAGTTGTTGGGGAATTGTTAGATTACTTGTTAGATATTATTGTTAGATATTACTGCACTGTCGGAACTAGAAGTACAAGCATTTCGCTACACTCGCATTAACATCTGCTAACCATGTGTATGTGACAAATAAAATGTGATTTGGTATGTACAACGGCCTTGGGTGAAATCATTCAAGACAAAGATCACTTCTGTTCTAAATGTGTTACCGTCATAAAACTCAGTAGAAACAGCAGCCTGTTTGTATCTCAGCTGCCACATCTATTTACATTAGCCTAGGGAGAAGGGTAATAATGTCACTCACCACCAAAGATAACTTTTTCTCGATGAAAGCACCTTCTGGCAATTACAAGACAACCAATATTTTTTTCACCAAGAGGACCATTCAATTGTCACAGATTTTAATCAATCAGACGGATGTTTAGAGTATATGGGGAAAGAAAATCTTTAAGGTGTAAAAAAAAAAATTGCTTTCCCTTCCTCTATTGCTACCCACATGGATGAATATCCCCTCTCCTTTCTTTACATTAATATTGTGAATTGAGATGCTGCTGTGGGACGGATGGGTCAGTGGAGCAGCTGGTCCGTGGGAGGAAGAACTTAATCAGGCCTATATTGTGGATCAGCTGTGTCTTTCTGCACTTTGTCATTCCAAATTGGCTTTCCAAATATATCCAGAGCCTGGGGAGGCTTTGACATGCTAATGTAGTGTCCGCGGCGGTGGCTCACCACACACTCCTCTTAACCCAGAGTTTTAGATTACTACTGCCCACAAAGCAGGCCCACCGTTAAGCGCAGACTGATGTGAGCCACAAAGTCAGGAATTATGGAAATAACTCTCGGTTTCTGACATCAAACCCTTCAAGCAATACGATTATATTGAAGAAGCATAGCTACAACATAATTGATCATTAAATAATTTAGGCCATACCTCTAGCTTGAAATCTGTAGAAGTACCAGTAAGTTGTTATTTTGATAAGTTGCTCGATGTTAAGTGTGAGGGCATATAAGAACAGTAAATTCCTACTCTGATGAGATGAGAGCTATGTTGCTGTCTGGCCATCCAGGCAAAGAGAACTGAATTCAGTTCAATTGTGGCCACAATATTTGTACCTCACCTGGCCATTTCAGTTGCTGAATAAAAAAAGGAGAAAACACCACAGCTCCATTGAACTGGTCTTGGGCATGGCTGTGTGGCAGATGTCGTTAAAAGATCACCAGCAACCTCCCATAGCAAACTATGCAGTCAATTCGCCTACAATGTTTTTACAATCCAGCGCACAACTCCGCATATTTGTATTTTGCTCATTTTGAGGGAGGAAAGCCAAGCCAATAGTATTTTTACTGCAACACACAGCAATTACAAAAGCACACTAGCACAGGAAGTGATATCAATATACTATAGCCTGAAGCTGAGAGAGAGAGAGAGAGAGAGAGAGAGAGAGAGAGAGAGAGAGAGAGAGAATTGCTGACACCCCTAGCTGCCCACGCTGGCTGCTGCTGTGAAGGGAACTGGTAGCTGTTTGCGACAACACACACAGAGTACACTAAGCATGTAAACACAGGATTTACCCATGCCCTCTTCATTGTACTCAGAATATCTGGAGGACCTGGCTGGCACCATGGCAATGACAGCCCACAGCCCGCCCACAGTGGCCAGGGCAGCACAGGTTGCCCCACTTTTGCCTGTCTATTGTTTACAGGGTATATTTGTTTTGAACAGGGGGTTTATTCAGACTACACTCCTTTTGAACATTGCCGTCTCACCTGCTGTCTACAACAGCATCTATAAAAAAAAATGGAGTGGAATAAATCACTCACTGTGTTAATGCATGGGGCATCGTGATGATTTATGAGAAACAACAAATAAACACACGCTTATTATATTTGGACACTTTCCAATCATTATATGAACACTGCTTCTTTTCACAAACTTTTCATTAATTGGTGGATAATGCATATTCTTTTCTAAAGTCTGCAAAGACGCCTAGTATTTTAATAGAATTCAAAAATCTTTACAACGATGCGATTCCACCTCCATGAATTTACCACCAGAGTACCATCACCTGGAATTGCAGAAAGAAAACAGGGAGAGAACAGAGAGAAAACAGAAAGGCTCCACAGCAAATAATGACCTCATCTTCCATCTGTGGGCTGCTGCAGGGAGGAGACACCTTCAACCTGGCCACGGCAGTCTGTCGCTGTCAGAAGGTGAGTGTAGCTGGTGCATGAAGTCAGGCACAGGAGAGCAAAATGAGTGAGCAATGTACTTTACTCAAACAATAAAGGCACAGGGTAAACAAAATACACTTGACCAAATACCAACGGTAAATATTACGCACGAGTGAACACAGCACCCAGTCAAAAAGCCAGCCATCATGAACCGAACTGAACATAGAAATAATCATGCACAACAAACATTGGGGACACCTCGGGGGAAGTCGTGACAGTCGCTCCGTCTTCCTGGTGACATCTGCTTCTGAGTGACCAGGAGATGAATGCCCCACCAGCAGAATGGGCACCATACACTGACAACACACAGGCCACAATACGAGCAATGACGGCTTAGTCCAGTCACATTATTAGTCAAGTAAAATGCAAACTAACCTATCCCTAATAATTCCAGTTATAGTAGATACACTTTGATTAATGATATACCTTGCTGATAATGGTTATGCTTATAGCAGATCTTCTGAAAGAGGGAAAGTAATGTTCATATTCTACTAACTCAATTATTTTATTTATTACATTGCTTGCAAACTGATATGTAATATGTATTAATATGCAAAACAGTGAACAACAACAACAAAAATGATACATATTTTTTTATTCATTATTTTTGCATGTTATTTTGGCATTGATACGTGTCACATATCAGTTTGCAAACAATGTAAAAAATAAATACAATTATTGACTTAATAAAGCTGTATACAAACATGGTCTCTTTTTCTCCTTTCTTGTGTAAGGCAGCTCCAAAATGTAGGTGTTTCAGCCTAGCTCAGCGCTTTCTGTGGTGGTGGTGGGACAGCCATCGGAAAATACGGAGTGTTGGTAATGTTCTCTAGTTGCGCCGTGATTGGCTCAGTGTTCTGTCACTCATGGAAAATTCAAGTCCCTTGGGTGCTGCCATGCGTATTGGTGCTCATCGGCCATTGGACATAAACATTACACAAGTTGGAAATCGCAAATTCAGCAATGAGTGGTTTGGAAGGAACCATTGTCTAACTGCAAGCATTGCAAAGCAATCACTAGCCTGCTATTCAGTGGAGTAGGAGTGTGGTCCAAGTCTGGTTTTAAGGGTCTCTTTTCCAAACATTCAACATTGGCCATGCTGTCGTTCCAGCATGACTTCTCACCCGCGTTCAAAACAACTAAAAACTCGGAACTGGGAAATCTCAGTCTTCAGTGAGTTCAAAACAACTGGGAACTAACTCCGAATGGGAAAATATGTTTTGAACGGTCATCCAAGTCAGGAACTTGGGCCTCTTTCCAGAGCTCCGACCTGAAGATCACTGATGTCATGATTCAACTTAGTTTTTTCCCCGAGTTCCCAGTTGTCTTGAAAGCACCATAAATCCTGAGAATGTCAGCCTATAGCCTGTTTTAGAGAAATGTCATCATCCAATATTGTAAGAGCTTTCATTGACTGACTATATGCCCCCTTAATTTATCCTACGGTTCTGACTTGGTGTACAGGGAGAATACTGTAAGAACGGCCCATGTTCTGAATTCTGTCACTGTACATTTCAAAAGTGCTGAACAAATACTGTAGATATATGGACCACGTCCGCTCATTAATCGAAATTACAGAAAGCCTCTTATCCACTAGTCGTCCCCTCATGCTATAGTTTGTACATCTCAATTGTCAGTAGAAACCAAATGTGTACAAGCAAGTCAGCAATGTTTTTTTTAAAGGCAGTAAATGAGGCTGAATTAACTGTTTTGCTGCCAGACAAGGCTACTCTGATACCGCTGATAGCCAGGTGTAGCAGTAGTAAGGTGTTGGGACTGCTGTTGGGACAGCTTTATCTAGGCCATAACAGGTTGTGGGCACCGTTTGTTATTGTTATAGTGCAATTATAGTTTAGTGTTGTGTTGTGTAGGGGCTTTAACATTTAACATTTAACATTTAAGTCATTTAGCAGACGCTCTTATCCAGAGCGACTTACAAATTGGTGCGTTCACCTTAAGACATCCAGTGGAACAGCCACTTTACAATAGTGCATCTAAATCTTTTAAGGGGGGTGAGAAGGATTACTTTATCCTATCCTAGGTATTCCTGAAAGAGGTGGGGTTTCAGGTGTCTCCGGAAGGTGGTGATTGACTCCGCTGTCCTGGCGTCGTGAGGGAGTTTGTTCCACCATTGGGGGGCCAGAGCAGCGAACAGTTTTGACTGGGCTGCGCGGGAACTGTACTTCCTCAGTGGTAGGGAGGCGAGCAGGCCAGAGGTGGATGAACGCAGTGCCCTTGTTTGGGTGTAGGGCCTGATCAGAGCCTGGAGGTACTGAGGTGCCGTTCCCCTCACAGCTCCGTAGGCAAGCACCATGGTCTTGTAGCGGATGCGAGCTTCAACTGGAAGCCAGTGGAGAGAGCGGAGGAGCGGGGTGACGTGAGAGAACTTGGGAAGGTTGAACACCAGACGGGCTGCGGCGTTCTGGATGAGTTGTAGGGGTTTAATGGCACAGGCAGGGAGCCCAGCCAACAGCGAGTTGCAGTAATCCAGACGGGAGATGACAAGTGCCTGGATTAGGACCTGCGCTGCTTCCTGTGTGAGGCAGGGTCGTACTCTGCGGATGTTGTAGAGCATGAACCTACAAGAACGGGCCACCGCCTTGATGTTAGTTGAGAACGACAGGGTGTTGTCCAGGATCACGCCAAGGTTCTTAGCGCTCTGGGAGGAGGACACAATGGAGTTGTCAACCGTGATGGCGAGATCATGGAACGGGCAGTCCTTCCCCGGGAGGAAGAGCAGCTCCGTCTTGCCGAGGTTCAGCTTGAGGTGGTGATCCGTCATCCACACTGATATGTCTGCCAGACATGCAGAGATGCGATTCGCCACCTGGTCATCAGAAGGGGGAAAGGAGAAGATTCATTGTGTGTCGTCTGCATAGCAATGATAGGAGAGACCATGTGAGGTTATGACAGAGCCAAGTGACTTGGTGTATAGCGAGAATAGGAGAGGGCCTAGAACAGAGCCCTGGGGGACGCCAGTGGTGAGAGCGCGTGGTGAGGAGACAGATTCTCGCCACGCCACCTGGTAGGAGCGACCTGTCAGGTAGGACGCAATCCAAGCGTGGGCCGCGCCGGAGATGCCCAACTCGGAGAGGGTGGAGAGGAGGATCTGATGGTTCACAGTATCGAAGGCAGCCGGTAGGTCTAGAAGGATGAGAGCAGAGGAGAGAGAGTTAGCTTTAGCAGTGCGGAGGGCCTCCGTGATACAGAGAAGAGCAGTCTCAGTTGAATGACTAGTCTTGAAACCTGACTGATTTGGATCAAGAAGGTCATTCTGAGAGAGATAGCGGGAGAGCTGGAATGCATAATTTTTTTGTTGTTGAGTTTGCACCAACCAAGATTTACATGCTAAAATCGACACTTGTTGGGGGCCACAAACAAATCGGAACTCATCATAACGGGCCGCAGTGGGTGATGAGTAGGTCTGCGTACTCACATCCATACCCCAAACATTCAGAGAACTGATTTGGGAAGTTAAGTAATTTAACTCTCAACTAAATTAATTTTACCTGTGGCCCTAGCCTTTTGAGGGCCCACTACCTAGCGGACAAAACATTTCACTGGCCTGTTTTGCTGCCATAGAGATTTTAGTTTAATGTTAAGTTCCTGCAATGCTACACATTTTGCCATGAGACAGAGAAAATGTAGCAATTTTATAACAAATTCTTCTCATTTTGCCATTAAAAAATATATATATTTAACCTTTTATATAACTAGTGTCGGGACGTGACTATCATTAATGTGATGACTGTTATCTTATCAAATCAATGAATAACTTCTTAAGGCTAGGGGGCAGTATTTTGACTTCCGAATGAAAAGCTTGCCCAAAGTAAACTGCCTGCTACTCAGGCCCAGAAGCTAGGATATGCATATAATTTCTAAATTTGGATAGAAAACACTCTGGACGTTCTAAACTGCTAGAATAATGTCTGTGAGTATAACAGAACTGATTAGGCAGGCAAAACCCTGAGTTCAATCCGTCCAGGGAAAATGTTTTTGGGGTCATTGTGTTTACCAATTATTTCTATGGGAAGCCCTATTTATGAGGAACCTGGTTGCAGTTCCTATGGCTTCCACTAGATGTCAACAGTCTTTAGAAATTGTTCAATGTTTTTATTTTGAAAAATGAAGAAGTAGGGCTGGTCTTTGTAAGTGTCACTTCAGGTGGACTCTACTGTTTTGGTGCGCGTGAACTGGAACGCGCTTCACATTGTTTTTATCCGGTGTTGGAAACAGTTTATTCCGTCTTAAATTTTATCGATTATTTACATTTTAGGATACCTGAGGTTGGATTAGAAACGTTGTTTGAAATGTTTGGACCAAGTTTCCAAGTAACTTATTAGATACTTTGTAGTCATGTTGGGTTGAGTTAGAACCTGTGTATTTCTGAATCAAACGAGCCAAATAAATTGACATTTTGGGGATATAAAGAAGGAATTTATCAAACAAAACGACCATTCTCTTCAAAGGTAAAGCATTTATTATATGGCTATTTCTGACTTTTGTGTCTCGCCTGCCTGGTTGAATTTTTTTAAATATTTGTATGCGGGGCGCTGTCCTCAGACCATAGTCTGCTTTCACTTTTAGAAATCTGATACAGCTGCTGGATTAACAAGAAGTTAAGTGTTATTTTGATGTATTACACATATATTTTCGTGAATGTTGAATATTGATATTCCTGTAGTTTGAATTTGGCGCGTTGCCAATTCACTGGATGTTGTCAAATCAATCCCGCTAGAGGGATTGGCGCGTGAAGGGACCCATAATTAACTATGTTTAATTATTACGTGATTAAATTAATCATGTAACAATTAACTCATTAGCAATCTTGGGGCACCACGGGAAAAGTTATTTAATGAGTTACTATCTCCCGATTTAAACTCTAAAGATATAAATATCTATTACATAAATAACAGTCAATTATTAATTATTATTACCTCATGTCAGTCTCATTCTGAACGTCGTTGACTTCATAAATCTGCACAAACCCTAGTCTAAACGATGATTCAGTGATACACAAATTGGCTTAATTATTTATTTACTGCCTAACTAAATAATCACACAGAATTACATAAACATACACACAGTATAGATTATATTGATTACTAACATAATGCAGTCAGAAGTCCCTAGAGGACTAACAAAGGCAAAAAATTAACGTCCCTTTTTCAGGACCCTGTCTTTCAAAGATAATTCGTAAAAATCCAGATATTCATTGTAAAAGGTTTAAACACGGTCTCCTATGCTTGTTCAATGAATCATAAAAAATGTATGAACATGCACCTATTGAACGCTTGTTAAGACACTAACAGCTGACAGACGGTAGGAAATTAAGGTCACAGTTATGAAAACTTAGGACACTAATGAGGCCTTTCTACTGACTTTGAAAATCACCAAAAGAACATGCCCAGGGTCCCTGCTCATCTGCGTGGACGTGCCTTAGGCATGTTGCAAGGAGGCATGAGGACTGCAGATGTGGCCAGGGCAATAAATTGCAATGTCCGTACTGTAAGATGTCTAAGACAGCACTACAGGGAGACAGGACAGACAGCTGATCATCCTCGCAGTGGCAGACCACGTGTAATAACATCTGCACAGGATCGGTACATCCGAACATCACACCTGCGGGACAGGTACAGGATGGCAACAACAACTGCACGAGTTACACCAGGAACGCACAATCCCTCCATCAGTACTCAGACTGTCCGCAATAGGCTGAGAGAGGCTGGTCTGAGGGCTTGTAGGCCTGTTGTAAGGCAGGTACTCACCAGACATCACCGGCAACAAAGTCGCCTATGGGCACAAACCCACCATCGCTGGACCAGACAGGACTGGCAAAAAGTGCTCTTCACTGACGAGTCACCATTTTTCTCACCAGGGGTGGTGGTCGGATTCGCGCTTATCGTCGAAGGAATGAGCATTACACGGAGGACTGTACTCTGGAGCGGGATCGATTTGGAGGTGGAGGGTCCGTCATGGTCTGGGGCCGTGTGTCACAGCATCATCGGACTGAGCCTGTTGTCATTGCAGGCATGACAATGCCACCAGGCATGCTGCTCGTTCTGTGTGTGATTTCCTGCAAGACAGGAATATCAGTGTTCTGCCATAGCCAGCGAAGAGCCCAGATCTCAATCCCATTGAGCACGTCTGGGACCTGTTGGATCAGAGGGTGAGGGCTAGGGCCATTCCCCCCGAAATGTCCAGGAACTTGCAGGTGCCTTGGTGGAACAGTGGGGTAACATCTCACAGCAAGAACTGGCAAATCTGGTGCAGTCCATGAGGAGGAGATGCACTGCAGTACTTAATGCAGCTGGTGGCCACACCAGATACTGACTGTTACTTTTGATATAGACCACCCCCCCCTTTGTTCAGGGACACATAATTCAATTTCTGTTTGTCACATGTCTGTGAAACTTGCTCAGTTTATGTCTCAGTTGTTGAATCTTGTTATGTTCATACAAATATTTAGACATGTTAAGTTTGCTGAAAATAAATGCAGTTAAAACCTCTACTGACTGACATCGCCTGACACTAATTAGCATAACGCAACGGACATAAATATCCCTAGAAAATATTCCTATTCATGAAAATCATTGAGACACAGCTTAGCCTTTTGTTAATCACCCTGTCATCTCATATTTTCAAAATATGCTTTACAGCCAAAGCTAGAGAAGCATTTGTGTAAGTTTATCGATAGCCTAGCATAGCATTTTGTCCAGCTAGCAGCAGGTAACTTGGTCACGGAAATCAGAAAAGCAATCAAATTTAACTATTTTGTTTCAAATATTTTTTATTAAACACACACAAGAATGGTGTATAGGTATACAAGACAGGTATACAATTCTTATCTAAAGATAAAAGAGCATTCAGGAACAACAAGACCCAGAGCCCTGGGTGCAAAATAAATAATACAAAACACGACATACAAAACAAGGACACGTAGAAAGAAAGAGGGAAGATGTCCCCCCCTATCCCCCACTTATTCCCCCCCCCCCCCCCCCAACTGCTCGGGTGGCAGGGCCAGCACATGCTGCCCAATGGTAGATTAAAATATTACAATTGAGAGTGCGTTAATAAGTACAAATTCACAGCGCCGACTCGTCCAAGTAGGAGAGGAAAGGCTGCCAGATTTGATCAAATGTTGATCATTTATTGTTCAGAATATATCTAATTCTTTCTAAGTGTACAGTGTTTGCCAATTCACTGAGCCATAATTTGGTAGAGGGCGCTTCCCTCCTTTTCCAAAACAACAAGATGAGTTTTTTTGCCGAAATGAGACCGTACGAGATTAGTTGTTTTTGGGGGTTGGTTAATCCGTTTAGGGACTCAGATACTCCCAGGATTATCAGAAGCGGGTCTGGATCTATTGAAGTCTCCAAAACTTCAGAGAAGATCCCAAAAAGTCCACACCAATAACCATGCAAGCTAGAGCATAGGGCAAAGCAGTGGAGTAATGTACCCTGCGCAGCCTGACATTTATCACATGTAGGGGATGTATCAGGAAATATCCTATGCAGTTTAGTTTTGGAATAGTGTAATCTGTGTAATACCTTGAATTGTATGAGACGATGTCTGGAATTAATGGAGCATGTGTGGATATACTCCAAGCTCTCTTCCCAGTCTGCCACAGAAATGTCAGTCCCTAGTTCTTCCTCCCATTTTGCCTCGATGGCATCTGTAGAAGGTGTGCTAACAGATTGAAAAGCATCATATAGACACGATATCAGTTTATCTGAGGTGGGGCATATTTTTATGCATCCGTCAAACATGGAAGGTTTAGCATTCCCAAATGTTGGGAGGTGTTTTCTAACGTAGTCTCTCATTTGTAGGTATCTGAAAAAATTACTTCTGGGAATATTATAAGTTTCCCTCAGCAACTCAAAGGAAGTAAAGGTCCCTTCTATGTATAAATCCCCTATGGTACTTATCCCCAGCTCTCCCCATCGCTCAAAGGTGTTATCAAGGTTAGAAGGGGCAAAGGAGGGATTCCTGGCGACAGGGAGCATGAATGACATTGGTCTAAGCTCAAAGTGGACTTTAATTTGCTTCCAGATTCGGACTGTGCTATGTATAATAGTATTGTTACAATAAAGTGACATCTCCAGATTGACAGGCGACAAAATCACAGCGCCAATAGAGAAGGGGTGACACTCCTCACGCTCCATACTAAGCCAGCTGGATGCCGGAAGTGCGTCATCCAGCAGAAACGTAACAATGCGGAGGTTAGCGGCCCAATAATAAAATATAACATTTGGGAGAGACAATCCTCCTTCCATCTTGGATTTACAGAGGTGTTTTTTACCTATCCTGTGTGTTTTATAATCCCAAGTGAAAGGATTGATAATTGAGTCCAGTTGTTTATGAAAGGATTTAGGTATGAATACTGGGATGTTCTGATATAGGTAGAGCAGTTGTGGGAGGAAGACCATTTTAATGGCATTAATTCTTCCGAGCAGAGAAATTGGGAGAGTTCTCCAAAATAGTATGTTTGCTTTGAGTTTTTGTATCAGAGAGGGGAAATTCTCTTTAAATAGTAAGGAGTATTGTTTGGTAACTACAATTCCTAGGTAGGTAAACAGGTGTCTGCCCCCTCCCAACCATCACCCCCAGTCCCCTGCAAGCAATAAATACATGGTATGGTAGTAAGAATAATGTAAGGATTGTAAAATAAATAACGAAACAAAACAAAAGTGGGGGAATATAAGTATATCCGTCCGAAGGTGTCAGTGATCAAACCTGGAAGTAAAAAATATGCATCGCTCTGAGCACAGCCGGGATGAAAGTGAATTTAACGTTAAATGAGAGCTCTGACCGCCATCCATTGGTCTGCTCAGCGTCTTACATGTTCGGTAGCCCTTGTTGAGCCCGTTTAATACGTTTTCACCCAATATGGTATAGTATGGATTCGAGTCCATGAGCGGACCCTAACACGCAAATAACAAGGCACTCTAACCTGTACGGGGGATTGGTGTATATCCCCGGATAAACTTCTTTGCGTCCAAAACCGAGGAGAGCCAAATCTTCTCACCGGAAGGCGGGGTAATTCTTAGTCTTGCAGGGAAGAGCAAGGCTGGGCGAAGATGGAGTTTGTAGAGTTTGGTCATGACATCTCTGTAGTCGGCGCGATGCTTTGCCACATCGGGCACATAATCCTCATATACACGGAATGGATGCCCTTTATGTGACAGGTTGCCCCTCATTCGAGCTTCACGCAGGATAAGATCCTTGGTCTTGAAACTGTGACAACAGATGATTACTGGGCGAGGACGTTGGCCCGGTCCAGGCACTGGGACAAGGGAGCGATGTGCGCGGTCCAGCTGGGGATCCGAATCCAAAACATCCGATCCCATTGCATCCTTCAATAGCTTGGCGAAGAAGTCGGTGGGGCGAGAGCCCGCCTCTACCCCCTCTGCCAGACCAACAACGCGAAGGTTATTACGTCTGGATCGGCCCTCCAGGTCCACCACTTTCACAGAAAGCCTCTGCACACTATCCTGCAATGACGTGCATAGCTTCTCGAACTCGTCGATCCTACCAGCGTTGAATTCAGAAGCTTTCTCAAGGTCCACAATACTCTGGCCATGCGAAGCGACCGTTCGAATGATGCTCTCGATTTTGGTGTCCAGTTCAGCAATAGTGGCCTTAAGATCCTCAGCTATAGCAACACGTAGCTCCCCCAAAGCCCGGGTAAGTTCTGTAAGTGTCACGTTGTTGCATGTGCCTCCCGCCATGTCTGTCTCGTTGTTTAGTGGGGAGTAGGCCTCCGCTGTGGATTTATTGTCCTTTGGTCGCTTATTACTCAGAATTTTCATATAAAAAGTTACAATCTTGTATTAGAAAGAAACGTTTGTTGTAAAAAGTGCCATAAAGTAGGTTAAATTAGATTATTTCGCAAAAAAGTTGCAGGAGCCTCTCACGCACAGCCGTTCACTCCAACATGCTAGCTCCGCCCCGAGATTTAACTATTTCAACATGTGGATGATTCTCATGTTCTCTGGTCTCAATGTTTGATTATTCAGGGTACAGCTAGGACCACTTTACACACCGGCAGCAACCTGGCATATTTTGGTCTAATATGTTAATTATTCAGCAAGTTCTTGAAGCACCCGCCTTGGAGGTCGGTTCCATCACCTGGGCGTGGTTATTGACTTGGCAAAAGTTTATATGAAAAACATTTAGAAGGCTAAAATCACATTGATATCTTTTCACAAATAGTTCCATATTTAATCATATACGTTTTACAACATTTAGATGTAAATCTGGTAACTCGGATGTGACTACTTTCAGAGTTACAGTTATCTTGTTATACCATCCGTAATGACATCACAAAATGCTAATTGATATGACATGATTATTGTTTCGATTCCCAGCAACCATTTCCCACATTCTTTATGTTAGAAATATTGTTTCAATGTCCAATATTTTGATGTTAAAATACTGGCAAGTATCTCTCTGTTGTAACACTCAGACATTACATTCTCAATACTACAAAGGCAAGAGAGAGAAAGTTTACGACCGGTTGTTAAGTCATAAAACCAGCCCAACTTCCCCCCCTTCCTCTCTGATGGGAGAGAGAGGGAGGGGGGGATTTCTTTGATCCTCACCCAGGAGCAAGAGTCATGACACTAGGCAAGTCAGGTAAGAACAAATACTTATTTACCATGACGGCATACCCCTGCCAAACTCTAACCTGGACGACGTTGGGCCAATTGTGCGCCACCCTATGAGACTCCCAATCACGGCCGCTTGTGATACAGCCTGGAATCGAGCCAGGGTCTGTAGTTTTATTTATTTAATTGAACCTTTATTTAACTAGGCAAGTCAGTTAAGAACAAATTCTTATTTACAACAACTGCCTACCATGTCCAAACCTTAACCCAGACGATGCTGGGCCAATTGTGTGCCACCCTATGGGACTTCCAATCCCAGCCGGTTGTGATACAGCCTGGAATCGAACCAGGGTCTGTTGTGGCGCCTCTAGAACTGAGATGCAGTGTCTTAGACTGCTGTGCCACTCAGGAGCTCTATCTATATAAGGTCCCACAGTTGACAGTGCATGTCAGAGCAAAACCCAAGCCAAGAGGTCGAAGGAATTGTCGGAGAGATCCGAGACAGGATTGTGTCGAGACACAGATCTCTAGAAGGGTACCAAAACATTTCTGCAGCATTGAAGGTCCCTAAGAACACAATGGCCTCCATCATTCTTAAATGGAAGAAGTTTAGAAACACCAACACTCTTCCTAGAGCTGGCCACCCCCGTCCAAACTGAGCAATCGGGGGAGATGGTCCCCCCAATGGTCACTCTGACAGAGCTACAGAGTCCCCCTGAAAAGATGGGAGGATCTTCCAGAAGGACAACCATCTCTGCAGCACTCCACCAACCAGGCCTTGATAGTAGAGTGGCCAGATGGAAGTCACATGACAGCCCGCTTGGAGTTTGCCAAACGGCACCTAAAGGGCTCAGACCATGAGAAACAAGATACTCTGGTCTAATGAAACCAAGATTGAACTATTTTGCCTGAATGCCAAGCATCACATCTGGCGGAAACCTGGCACCATCCCTACGGTGAAGCATGGTGGTGGCAGCATCATTCTGTGGGGATGTTTTTCAGCGGCAGGGACTAGGAGACTAGTCAGGATCGAGGGAAAGAGGAACAGGGCAAAATACAGAGGGATCATTGATGAAAAGTTTCTCCTGGGAGCTCAGGACCTCATACTTGGGCGAAGGTTCACCTTCCAATAGGACAACGAGCCTAAGCATACAGCCAAGATGCAGGAGTGGCTTTGGGACAAGTCTCTGAATGTCCTTGAGTGGCTCAGCCAGAGCCCGGACTTGAATCCAATTGAACAAGCCTGGAGATACCTGCAAATAGCTGTGCAGCAACGCTCCCCATCCAACCCGACAGAACTTGAGAGGATCTGCAGAGAAGAATGGGAGAAACTCCCCAAATACAGGTGTGCCAAGCTTGTTGCGTCATACCCAAGAAGACTCGAGGCTGTAATCGCTGCCAAAGGTTCTTCAACAAAGTACTGATTAAAGGGTCTGAATAAGTATGCAAATGTAATATCATTTTTTATTTTTTATAAATTTGCAAACATTTCTAAAAACCTGCTTTTGCTTTGTCATTATGGGGTATAGTGTTTAGATTGATGATGAAAGAAAAACGATTTAATCAATTTTAGAATAAGGCTGTAATGTAACAAAATGTGGAAAAAGTCAAGGGGTCTGAATACTTTCTGAATACACTCTATTTAGCAGATGTTATTGCGGGTGTAGCGAAATGCTTGTGTTCTTAGCTCCAACAGTCAAGTAGTAAATAACAATTCACACAAATCTAAAAGTAAAATAAATATATAAATATTAGGATGAGCAATGTCGCAATGACATTGACTAAAATACATTAGTATACTGTATATACATATGAAATGAGTAAAGCAGTATGTAAACATTATTAAAGTGACCAGTGATTCCATGATTCCATATATAGGGCAGCAGCCTCTAAGGTGCAGGCTAGTGATGGCTATTTAACAGACTGATGGACTTGAGCTAGAAGCTGTTTTTCAGTCTCTCGGTCCCAGCTTTGATGCACCTGTACTGACCTCACCTTCTGGATGATAGTGGGGTGAACAGGCCGTGGCTGGGGTGGTTGATGTCCATTTTGGCCTTCCTGTGACATCGGGTGCTGTAAGTGTCCTGGAGGGAATGCAGTGTGCTCCCGGTGATGCGTTGGGCAGAACGCAAGTTGCCCATTCCTCCTCTAAACTGCCATAAACAGCAGTGCTAAAGATGATCAGGGGGTAGGGGGTCGAATATAATATAAATTAGATAATAAGGTGACGATAAGGTGAGAATATTTTGCAGCATGTATGTAAGGGAAAGGCAGGAGACACTTAGTTTCCGTTGATCAATAGCTTTTTGTCTGTTGCTCCATGCAACAAAAGACAATTGATGTATTTAATCATTTCCTGGAATGCTCTCACAGTTCCCGTGTCATCCCATGCATTTCTTTGACCTCTGTCTCTCTACTAGTCTGCGTTACGTTAACGCTGTTATAGCCCTCCAGTGTCAGTCTCGGACACTAAGGCTCAAACCAACCACATCTTTGGCTCTGTAGGGTCATGTTCCTAACATTCCTATGTCCATGTGACCTGTAGTAGAAACCGCCCAAGAAGTCAAGCCCTCCACTCTTTCTCATGAACACTTCTCATGGAAGGAACAGGCCGAGACGAGGCTCAGATACTGGAGATAGATCCTCTATTGATAAGGCCTACCAAAATAGAAAACTCCCATTGTGTACTACTGTAGCTCCTTTGTGCGTGTAATGGAGTGGAAAAAAAGGCTCATGAGGTTCAGAGGAGCTGTGACGAAATAAACCATTTGACTGTTGACCCAGCTATCACATAACGTTCTGAGAACCATATGTTTCTTAGGTAGGAATTTCAGTACTTTAAGTCTAACATTTCCTACAGGTTTCCTCATGGTTCTATTTAAAGTAATGTTCTCAGAACGTCCATAGAACATTAAGAAACAAATGTTCTTCTGTGTGAGTTTCAGTACTTCAGCAAACTGTTATCTGCAGGTTGCTTTATGGTTCTATTTAAAGTAATGTTCTTGGAACATTAAGAAAACCTTCCATAAAAAAACAAGAAAACTTTCGTAACGTTAAAAAGAACATTCTGAGAATGTTATTTAAAAGCATATACATTTTGTTCTCAGCGCCAACAAAACTCTCTCAATCTCTATCTTGTTTAGTGTGTTCAGGTCTGTTGGCAGCACACACTAATTGGCCACACCTGATCTTAACGAGTGCTTGTTTCCTTTGAAATGGACTAAATTGAATACTATGGACTAAAATAAACCGCTTTCTATGAGAAAAAAATAAAACATGGCATGCTCACTCAATCCTGGTAGCGCAGTGGACTAATTCCATGGCTAGAGAACAGAAGATCATAGTTTAGAATCTCACTGACGCCGTGCCACAAGAAAATGTATGTGTTTGCATGATTAATACCTAAGCAATTGAATTTCCATATGTTCTTATCTGTGCTTGGAGTTCAAATCAGTTAACCCAAACTAAGCTAGCAGTGTTAAGTCTTAGTGAAACATGTTCTCAGAACATGATTTCCATTCTGGGAACAAACTTATGGTTTTGTTTCCAGAGCTAATGGGAAAGCAAAAACGTACATTGCCACTACTTCCAAGGAACCAAATGTGCTAGCTTGGGGACCGAAGCCATACATTTCCTTGTAGTTTCCTTGTATTTTTTTCTACCCAATTTTGATCTTGTCTCATCTCGGCAATTTCCTAACGGGCTCGGGAGATGAAGGAGTCATGCGTCCCCCGAAACATGACCCGCCAAACCGCACTTCTTAACACCCGCCGACTTAACCAGGGACAAGCCCGCCACAAGCAGTCGCTAGAGTGCGATGAGTCATGTAAAGTTCCCCCAGCCAAACCCTGAGATTCAGTGCCTTAGACCTACTGAATTGTTAAAGTTCTGAGAACGGAGGTGATAAGTATCTGTTCTGGGAACATACAGTACATTTTTAGGTTGCAGGGAGGTTCTGAGAATGTTTTACTTTGGTTCCCTGAAAGTTTTCCTGGGAGGTTTTATTAACGTTCTAAGAACGGAAATTAAATGTTTTTTAAATAACATTCGTAGAACACTCTTTGAATGTTACTAATGTTTTTAGTAACAGTTTTTTATGGAAAGCTTTCTTAATGTTCTGATTACATCCTTTAAATAGAACCATGAGGAAACATTATGTACTGAAATTCCCACCTAAGAAACATGTGGTTCTCAGAATGTTATGTATCTGGGTATCTTGCACCATTCCCAGAGCATTGTGGCAAAATAACCAAAGGACAACCATGCTCTCACCAAGTTCTAAGAAACATATGGTCCTCAGAACGTTATGTGCTAGCTGGGGTTGCTCTTATTTGGAGAAACAGAGGGTTACTTTGAAACTAAATGGTCTTCACAACACAATCAAATCATGTCAGATTGAAAGGGAAGCAATGCCGATTAACTGTGAATGACAGAACACTAAATGCATTTAGACACTAATCAGTTAAATTGATTTTATTTGTTTATGAACCATTAGAGCTCCATACGGCACTCAAAGTGGTGTTCATATAATATTTTCAGTGTTGTAGAATAACGCATAATACTGTGAGTATTATACACAGGATTGAAAAGTTGTTGTCCAGATGTGTCAAAGCATACTGTACATACCCCATAATAACCCCAACTATTCATAATTCTACACAAAATAGTCAAAAATGTTTTGTTTGAAAACATGGGTTGATAAATGAGGCCTCATGATCTTGTTCTCAAATCTGCCATCGTGTCGTTCCTCGAAGGGGCGGACTGCAAATGGACAAGAGCATATGTTTTAAATGAATTTGTCCTTCTCATTTCCCTTCTCTAACCAGACAGCCCTCGTGGAGGGGGGTCTGCGGCAGGAAAAACAACAACATTGTCATCTGTTTTCAGGGAGGTGCCAGAATCCCAGTCTCTGGTTGTGTCTTGGCTCTGAGGAGCAATGCTGAGGAAGTCACATGCTATTAGCTGAGCTAGGAAAACAGCAGTGGAGTCTGAGATATGTTGGCCTCTGTGTCCAGTGTCCACACGCCAGCTCACAGATAACAGAGCAATGGCACACCCAGTGTTAATCTAGCATAGAAGGTATTTCCGCTCCCACCCCACCCCCCCCTCCTTTGGTGACCTTCTCATTTGCCCCCTGTGTATCAACCATTACTTGCCTTCCAGTCCCATTCTTTCTTTTTCTCACGTTATTTTCCCAGATAACAAAATGTAATTAATTCTAGACACAGGGAGGACTTGTATAAAGTGCAGACCCACAACAGACAACACCCTCCAACTGAAGATTGTTTTCCTAGTAAATTGTGGCTTGGGCTGGAAGGGCGCTGTGGTAGGACACTCAGGTTTAACATAATGACAACAAACTCCATGTTTGTAGCTCTTCCAAGAGGCAGCGCTGCATTTCTCAGAGGCATAATTTTTTTCTCAGACTCATTTACTGCAGTACCTCACCAAGTTGTCACATTATAGCCACTGTTAAGAATTACTGGTCATATCTCAAGTTCGCTACAACACTGAACCTTCACACTTGCGTCTATTTGTTATAATAGTAGTTTGGTCCTGAGGTTGCTGATAGTGAAGTACGGCATTATGTCTAAATGACCATGTGTGTTCACTGAAATCAAATCTCACACATTCCAAAACCAGGAGAAGGAGAAAGTGTATCATTCATAAATAATTTGGATGGGGACCCAGGATAATGTTTCTTTGTTTGTCCATGGTCTGCTACAGCCACTTTAGTCACTCACTGAACCCTCACTAAGCTTTGAAACCCCCAGGCCCCCGGAGGTCTGCTGGGATAGTGAAACATGCATGGCATCTGACCCCAGCCCTGCTGCTGGACCAAAGTGAAGGTGCTTTTAAAACCAGCACGAAATTAAAGTCTGTGTGTTTAGAATCAATAGTTCACAAAGTGGATGATATAAGACACGCTTTTTTGTTATGGGGCACCATGTCATCTTAGCTCCTCTCAAAGGATTGAGTTCTGATGTATTGTGCATGGATAAATCAGGTCAACCTTGAAGTATAATAACTCCTCTCGGTTCAAGGGTTTTAGCCTGGAGTTATTTTGGGTCAATTTTGAATCTACAATTGACATATCTTCCCTGGCCTTGTTGACCTCACTTCATTCAGTTTCGTAGAGTCAGGGTTAGAGAGGTTCACAACATCAATAGTTAACATGTCCAGAATGGTGGTATTTGACTGAGCCATCAATTTGAGAGTTTTTCTTAAAAATGACATTTATTTACCAGGTTTGGAAATATACCAGGACAATTGACACACCAACTTCTCTTTTATCTACAAGAGTCTGTCAGAGAAAAATGGGAAATAAATTATACAATAGCTAAACTCTATCGTGGAATTCAAAACAAAAGGTGGAATTATCTTGGAGTTTCCCGATGTATTATTTTTAAATGCGCAAGTAGATAAGTCGAGGGAAGGAGAGACACTTCACACAGAAGGTTAATATCTGAATGGGCTAGGTTGTTATATGTAATTGGAGGGAGCAGCTTATGAAAATGACATGGCAGGGACAAAGGCTTTAATTAGATCAAGATCATGAGCAGAAATTAATTAAAATCCCCACTCATTTATGGAGAGCTAAACTGGAGCAGGGCGGGAGAGTATGTAGGTGAAACTGATTGTATGCCATTGTAGTGTTGTAATAGTAGTATTTTGAGAAAGGATACCATTTATATCGCTTTTCAATTCCCTTAGGACTGTAAAGTATTATGTCACATGTAGGCCTATGCAAGTCTGCATTCCTGTTCAATTGATTGTGACAATACTGTATTTTCAGGTCAGGCTGAGGTCTTTCCCTGCTTTTGACATTTAGGGTTTTCTTTAACTATAAATTACTTACAGAATGTCAATTTGTAAAGTGTAAATTATACACTGAGTGTACAAAACATTAGGAACACCTGCTGTTCCCATGACAGACTGACCAGGTGAATGCTATGATCCCTTATTGATGTCACTTGTTAAATCCACTTCAAATCAGTGCAGATGAAGGGGATTAGACAGGTTAAAGAAGGATTTTTAAGGCTTGAGACAATTGAGACATGGTTTGTGTGCCATTGAGGGTGAATGGGGAAGACAATATATTTATTGGATATCGTAGTAGGTGCCAGGTGCACCGGTGTCAGGAATTGCAACGCTGCTGGGTTTTTTCACACTCAACACCTGACCTCTGTGTATCAAGAATAGTCCACCACCCAAAGGACATCCAGCCAACTCCACACAACTGTGGGAAGCATTGGAGCCAACATGGGCCAGCATCCCTGTGGAACGCTACCTTGTAGGGGGGTATACTCAGTGTACATAATCAAGCAGGTTAACAAAAGCAATGAGAGCTCACATGCCGTCTGGTGGTCATAGAACTAACTGCCACAAGATGGGGCCACCTTCTGCCTCCCACAACAGTAGGCCTCCCAGCCTCTGTGTGTATCAAAATGTAAAATGATGAGTTTGAACAATAACAAAACACGAGAATCCCCTTCAACATTTTTAACAATCAAATTACATTTGGGCCCCTAAAGTAAAGGCTGTTTTGAAAATATATTAGGTAATATAATTGAATGACTAATGATAGAACTTAAAGGGGAACTGCACCCGCTGATTTGGACCCCCCTCAATCACAACAAACAAACCTCCTGCAGGTGGAGTTCAATAACAACAGGCTGGTATGGTGAGAAACGCCGGAGGAATATTTTAATAGGTTAGTAGCCTACAGAGTAATATGAGAAGAATGCAATTGCTGAATTTACAGGTCTTATACTCAGCTGCCCCCCCCCCCACCCCATGTGGTTTGGTAAGACGAATGCCCCTCTTCCCACAGGTGTGATTACTACCTCTGCGGGTTTAGAACTTGAGGTAGTTACCTCATATACGTACTTGGGAGTATGGCTAGATGGTACACTGTCCTTCTCTCAGCACATATCAAAGCTGCAGGCTAAAGTTAAATCTAGATTTGGTTTCTTCTATCGTAATCGTTCCTCTTTCACCCCAGCTGCCAAACTAACCCTGATTCAGATGACCATCTTACCCATGCTAGATTACGGGAATGTAATTTATAGATTGGCAGGTAAGGATGCTCTCGAGCGGCTAGATGTTCTTTACCATTCGGCCATCAGATTTGCCACCAATGCTCCATATAGGACACATCACTGCACTCTATACTCTTCTGTAAACTGGTCATCTCTGTATACCCGTCGCAAGACCCACTGGTTGATGCTTATTTATAAAACCCTTAGACCTCACTCCCCCGCCCCATCTGAGATATCTAATGCAGCCCTCATCCTCCACATACAACACCCGTTCTACCAAGGTCCCCAAAGCGCACACATCCATGAGTTACTCGTCTTTTCAGTTTGCTGCAGCTAGCGACTGGAACGAGCTGCAACAAACACTCAAACTGGACAGTTATCTCAATCTCTTCATTCAAAGACTCAATCATGGACACTCTTACTGGCAGTTGTGGCTGCTTTGCGTGATGTATTGTTGTCTCTACCTTCTTGCCCTTTGTGCTGTTGTCTGTGCCCAATAATGTTTGTACCTTGTTTTGTGCTGCTACCATGTTGTGCTGCTGAAATGCTGTGTTGATACCATTTTGTTGTCATGTTGTGTTGCTACCATGCTTTGTTGTCATGTGTTGCTGCCATGCTATGTTGTTGTCTTAGGTCTCGCTTTATGTAGTGTTGTCTCTCTTGTCGTGATGCGTGTTGAATTAAAAAAAATAAAAAAAATAATTCCAGCCTCCTTCCCCGCAGGAGGCATTTTAGTAGGCCGTCATTGTAAATAAGAATCCCAAGTTAAATAAAGGTAAATAAAAATAATGTGTGTAGATATTCTAAACTAAGTGTTTTGATAACATTCAAATGTAGTAACAGGTCCATGTAGAATAAACAACCCTTTACATAAAACCATAGAATCAGTGTTCTGCTGATATAACAATGTGCACCTTTCATCATTCATTGTCATTCCCTGCCGATACAGATACTGTGCCTATCAACATTTTGTCTGGTGATAATTGGGCTACCTTGGTAAACATGTCAGAGTGGTCATACCTTCCTATATGGTGTCCTGTATACACCAGGAGTTACCTGATCCTGGTGCAGAATACACTGGGTTTCTCCCTCCCCATATTGACTGATACCATTCAATTCAATAATTTAAAAAAAGACAAGTAAAAGTTGTCTAGTAAAATGTTCATGCCAAGTACCAGGTCTCTCTCCATTTAGAGACATCAGTATGAAGCCCGTATGTCAGCCTGGACTTCACATCACCTTGCAAGTCTCCTAGTGCTGGGTCAATAGATGCATCTGTGAACAAATACACAGTCACTGTTTGATTACCAATGCCAGTTAGGATATGTTGTTAAAGTTTGAACAGGTCAGACTAAACCTACCTACCTCTCCATTGACGACCGTTAGTAAGCAGAGGCAAGAAGTGAGGCTGGAGGTAAGTTCTTTGCCAGCACCCCATTGATGGGCATGGCAGCATAGATGAGCTCCTGGCCCCTCAAAGATACTGGTCAGTCACACAAACAGAGCACTGATTACATTATTAATGGTGGTTATAATTAGCATGGTGAAATCAACCTGATCGTTGCATTCACCTTTCTATTTCACTTCAGATGTCATGATATGCAAAGTGAAATATTATGACAAACTCAGTGATCAGCCTGGTGGAACCTCGGTCAAGATAATTCTAGGTTGTCACTAGTTACAGCCACAAAGTCATATAGGCCGCCTATTTCTACAATTGCTCTTCTTAAAATGTGATTTTAAACCTAACCTTAACCACACAGATAACCTTATGCCTAACCTCAGTGGTGTAGCCAGAAATTCATTAGTGAGTGTGTGGACAAAAATTACCTCCGATTGGGAAATGTAATTTTGAACAGTATTCCAACTCGAAATTCCAAGTTGCAAACTCAGGCATTTTTCTAAGTGCTCTGACTTTCCGATCTGAAGATCACTGACGTCATGATTTGACCTAGTTTTTCCCCCTCCTAGTTCCCTTGAAAGCACCAATAGTTCACTGTATTAGTCAGACTCAGACATGAGTTAGCTACATCCATTATTAAGTTTTGCCCTAAACAAAATGGAATACACCTGTATGAGCTACAAAATAACTTGCAAATACGACTTGTAGGCTAACATTAGCTAGTTAGTTAACTAACATTAGCTAGCCTGTAGCCAGCCTGCCTTGCTAGCATTATCAAATGATAACGTTACATAACCAGCAGTATCTAGATAATACACAATACAGTTGTATGAGCTACGACCTAACTACGTTCAAATGAGGTATCTAGCTAGCTAGTTACATTAGCTAGCCTGGCTCGCTAGATCAAAAGATAGCTAGCTACCTACAGTGTCTTCAGAAAGTTTTCACACTCCTTTACTTCTTCCACATTTTGCTGTTACATCCCAAATTTGTAATTTATTGAATTTAGATTTTTTGGGGGTCACTGGCCTACACACAATACCCCACAATGTCAACGTTGAATTATGTTTTTTGGAAAATGCTTACAAATTAATAAAAAAATGAAAAGCTGAAATGTCTTGAGTCAATAAGTACTCAACACCTTTGTTATGGCAAGCCTAAATAAATTCAGGATTACAAATGTGCTTAACAAATCACATAATAAATTGCATAGACTCACTCTGTGTGCAATAATAGTGCTTAACATGATTTGTTTAATGACTACCTCATCTCTGTTTCCCACACACACACACAATTATCTGTAAGGTCCCTCAGTCGAGCAGTGAATTTCAAACACAGATTTAACCACAAAACACCAGGAAGGTTTTCCAATGCCTCACAAAGAAGGGCACCTATTGGTAGATGGTACAAAATGTAAAAGCAGACATTGAATATCCCTTTGAACATGGTGAAGATATTAATTACACTTTGGATGGTGTAACAATACTTCTTTTTTATTTAACCTTTATTGTAACTAGGCAAGTCAGTTAAGAACAAATTGTTATTTACAATGATGGCCTACCCCGGCTAGACCGCTGTGCCACTCTGGAGCCCAACAATGTCAACAACATTGTAGTTACTCCACAATACTAACCTAATTGACAGAGATGCAGTCTCAATCACCAGCATCATCCGGGTTAGGGTTTGGCTGGGGTAAACCTTCATTGTAAAATAACAATTTGTTCTTAACTGACTTGCCTAGTTAAATAAAAGGTTAAGGAGAACCATGGAGATGCACCGCTCCAGCGCCATCCATTTTCAGGGCTAGTTGATTCAGCAGGTGAGTTGTTACACACTCCTTAGCGGATTCCGACTTCCATGGCCACCGTCCTGCTGTCCAAATCTGTGTAAAGCTGTTCTAATTCTAGTTGTAAAGACTTGAATACAGACTCCTCTTCTTCAGATAGTTAATATTTCTTTAGAAAACTGTCAAGCTTGCTCATCAGCTCCTTTTCTCTAAGGCTCTTTAATTGCATCAGCTCTTTGGCGAGTTTAATGGCCACTTTATATTTGAAAAATTCCCATCTACTTCCATGACCCAAGTCTTTTCTAGCAAAAATATATTTAGCTAATGATTTGATGTTTTCAATGAGATTAGTATCTTTAAGAAGTGTGTTGTTTAATTTCCAATAACCTCGAGTACCTTTTGATTTTTTAGTAGCTTGTAAATTCAGGGAAATCAAGTGATGATCAGAAAAGGGAGCCAACTGATGATCTACATCTATAAATTGTAACAAAAAGAGGGACATTATGAATAAATCTATTCTAGATTTACGTGACATAGTTGTTGGTACAGGTATAACCCTTTGCATTTGGATTGAAATAACGCCAGGCATCCTCAACACAGAGATCCTTGCATAATGTAACGATAATGTTACTATTTTGAGGGCTTTGACTCGTTCTAGGAGGAAAACGATCAGCAGATGCATCAGGTGTTTCATTAAAATCCCCTGAAATAATTAGAAAAGCCTCTGAGTATTTGTTGCTTAAATCCTGTACTTTCCTGGTAAATTGGGTAAAAAGGGTCTTATTAGGAGTATGTGAGTTATACATTACAGATGATGAGTTTAACAGTTACTATGACCCATATCCCGTCTTGTGAAGATGTGGATTCTAGAACGTCACCTTTAAACTTGTGAATAAGTGTCAAAACACCAGCAGAATGATTTGATCCATGACTGAAATAGGCCATATCTCCCCATTGTGCTTTCCAAAGTTTTAAAATCACTTTCCTTCCTGAATGACACAATCTGCGCTACTGCGTTTACAATATAAACATAAAGCTTTCCTTTTTGTAGGATATCTCAAACCCCTAGCATTCAGGCTAACGATATTGAGTGAACTGAAAACGAACTCCGGCATTAAAAAAAAGAAAGAACACAAATTAGATAACACAAGTAGTAATGTGACCAATAAAACAAACAGTGAACCTTGAGACGATTACTCCGACGGAAAACTACGCTCGGCTGAGGTAGCGGTGGTGGTTAACAGAATAACAAATCTATTTACTTCCTTTTGTTGTTGTTGGCAAGTGTTCATCGGTTGTAGTTCGAACGGTACATTTACTCGTGGCAGTACATTAACTGTACTCATTGTATTACTCACAGTTCCAATTTGGTTCATGTCAACAGAGTTACCCAGTAATCATTCTTCCTTCGATAAACGCGTGTGGGCCCTTAAACCCAGCCTTCTTTCCTTCTTTGTCGTGCCTTCTCCAAGCAAGTACCCATTTCTACCGCAAACACAACAGTGACGATGAAGAGGTAGTGACGTTGCTCAAGTCCTGCTCATGAGTGTTTACTGTGCAGTGCGCAGCAAATTGTACACCATTTGGCTGATCTGCATGCAACGTCAACTCTTTTCACTTTGTAATATGTAAATCATTGCATTCAATTCTGCCTTGTTTTTGCGTCTGCGAAGTCTTCTTTTGTGTCAGTTTACGCCACACGTGTACCAACACAGAAGAACGTGCGCAGGCAAGTAGTAACAATATCGAGCATGACACAGAATACATGAAGAATTGACTTTATATCATTACATGTGTGATCCTCCTGGGGCTTGTGTGAACGATTTAATCTGTATTTGTATAATTCGGCGAGTTCAAATCGAGTAGAAGCTAGCTACGAGTTTGCTGTGCTAACTACACCAGATAGTTAGCAAGACAGCTACGGATTAGTATTGTAGCTTGATCAAGTGAGGTCTACTGTTGCAATGGTAATGGACTCTCCCAGTAGTGATAAAGTCATTTTACATCGCTAGCTAGCGAGATCATGTAAATAAGCAGCGAACCTGGCTGGCTATACTTGTCATATCATGTGATTTATATTTTAGTGTATAAACATAGTGTATAAACAAAACGATGTGATTGCCATGAGGAATTCGTAATTCATATTCATATTCAACTGTAGTGCCATTTTTATTTCCCGCCATTGGATTTCCGCAATTGTGACAAGTTGAAACTGGGTGAACGACCAGTCTCGAGCTCCAGACAAAATAAACTACAGCCATATAGAACACTATAGTAGTTAGAAGTGAACGGTGTTCATGTAATAGAAGAGATCCAAACACTACGGTGAGTGTATTACAGCTACCATGACATGATTGAATGTTATGGTGCTTTCAAGACAACTGGGAATTCGGGAAGATTCGAGTGGTAAATGAGGTCAAATCATTACAGTGCTGTTCAGGTCTGAAGGTATGAGCTCGAGAAAGATTCCCGAGTTTCCGACTTAGAATTCCGAGTTGGATGAGTGTTACACGATTTTTCACAGTCGGAACAGATTTTTTCCCCCTCCGAGTTTCCAGTTGTCTTGATCGGACAGAGGTCGGATATTTCCGAGTACCCAGTTTAGTATGAATGCGGCATTAGGCTAACGTTACATTATTTAAATGAAGACTAAGATGTCGGGGGGAAACGAATTGCCTCGATCAATCAAACTTATGGTGTATTATGACAACAAGTACTTCGCCATTTATATCATTCATTACTAGAGGTCGACCGATTATGATTTTTCAACACCAATGTTTTTGGAGGACCAAAAAATCCATACCGATTAATCGGCCAATTGATATATATATATATTTTTAATAATGACAATTACAACTAATATTGAATGAACAATGAACACTTATTTTAACTTAATATAATACATAAATAAAATCTATTTAGTCTAAAATAAATAATGAAACATGTTCAATTTGGTTTAAATAATGCGAAAACACAGTGTTGGAGAAGAAAGTAAAAGTGCAATATGTGCCATGTGAAAAAGCTAACATTTAAGTTCCTTGCTCAGAACATGAGAACATGTGAAAGCTGGTGGTTCAATATTCCCAGTTCTTCAATATTCCCAGTTAAGAAGTTTTAGGTTGTAGTTATTATAGGAATTATGACGTGTCGACTATTTCTCTCTATACCATTTGTTGTTCATAGACCTTTGATTATTGAATGTTCTTATAGGCACTTTAGTATTGCCAGCCTAATCTTGGGAGTTGATAGGCTTGAAGTTTCCTCGTGGATTGCAATGTAATCGGCATCCAAAAAGGCCAATTACAGGCCAATTCATTGTTATGAAAACTTGAAATTGGCCCTAATTAATCGGTTGATCTCTATTCATAACTCATTTGATTAATGTTTCTCCGGCCTTAAATTGCTTTAGTCCAAAGGCCGGCAGATGGCTTTCATTTCACTATGTATGCAGCCGGCAATACACTTGCATCAGTTCATAACCAAAACAATCTAATTTCAGACTGCAAAGGCGTTGATTTCCTCCTTAACTATATTTAATGAAATATAGTTAAGGAGGAAATCAACGCCTTTGCAGTCTGAAATTAGATTGTTTTGGTTATGAACTGATGCAAGTGTATTGCCGGCTGCATACATAGTGAAATGAAAGCCATCTGCCGGCCTTTGGCGAGAAGGTGGGGAACATGTTAGGGATGGGCATGAGTACTCGAACAGATATCAAAACTCAATCTTTGAAGCTGCAATATGTAACTTTTTGTGCAACCTGACCAAATTCACATAGAAATGTGAGTTACAGGTCCTGTCATTCTAATTGAAAGTAAGTCTACACGTGCGTCCACCATCGCGAGCATGGTGATTTTGGCCATCCACACCAGATGCGATGAGGACACACAAGTTGAAATATCAAAATGAACTCTGAACCAACTATATTAATTTGGGGACAGGCCAAAATATTCATGGACATTTAGCGAGCTAGCTAGCTCATTTGTCTTGTGATTTAAACATTGAAATGCACATGTTCCATTTTTCCGAATCTTTGTATAATTTGACACATGAAATCATGTGTTCTCTAACTAATCCACAGATAAAAGGGGAAACCTACTTAGTTTCTAGTAATCACTCCCCTTTCAGCAACTAACTAAGGTGCATTACTGCCACCAACTGGACTGGTGTGTGGAACTCTGTTCATCTTTCAATCACCCATGTGGGTATATGCCCTCGAAAAACCAATGAGGAGATGGGAGAGGCGGAACTTGCAGTGCATCATGCTTCAAAAATAGAATGAAGTTCAACTTTACATGCTGACCAGACCACACATGCACGTTGATTTAGTCCCCCCACACGCATGTTGAAATATCAAAACAAACTGAACCAATTTGATTAATTTGGGGACAAGTCGAAAAGCATTAAACATTAATGGCAATTTAGAGGGCTAACTTGCTGATGCTAGCTAATTGGTCCCGGGATATAAACATTGGGTTGTTATTTTGCCTCATGCATAAGGTACTCTACTATGACAATTAATCCACAGATAAACCAGTAAACTGAATTTGTTTCTAGTCATCTCTCCTCCTTCAGGCTTCTTCTTATTTTGACTTTATATGGCAGTTGGCAACCAACTTTAAGGTGCATTACCACAACCGACTGGAGTGTGGAACTCTGTTCATCTTTCAATCAGCCACGTGGGTATATGCTCCTAAAAACCAATGAGGAGATGGAAGAAGCAGGACTTGAGCGTGACAAATAAACTCAGCAAAAAAAGAAACGTCCCTTTTTCAGGACCCAGTCTTTCAAAGATAATTCGTAAAAATCCAAATTATTTAACATATCTTCATTGTAAAGTGTTTAAACACTGTTTCCCATGCTTGTTCAATGAACCATAAACAATTAATGAACATGCACCCGTGGAACGGTTGTGAAGACACTGACAGCTTACAGACGGTAGGCAATTAAGGTCACAGTTATGAAAACTTAGGACACTAAAGAGGCCTCTCTACTGACTCTGAAAAACACCAAAAGAAAGATATCCAGGGTCCCTGCTCATCTGCATGAATGTGCCTTAGGCATGCTGCAAGGAGGCATGAGGATTGCAGATGTGGCCAGGGCAATAAATTGCAATGTCCGTACTGTGAGACGCCTAAGACAGCGCTACAGGGAGACAGGACGAACAGGTGATCGTCCTCGCAGTGGCAGACCACGTGTAACAATACCTGCACAGGATCGGTACATCCGAACATGACACCTGCGGGACAGGTACAGGATGGTAACAACAACTGCCCGAGTTATACCAGGAACGCACAATCCCTCCATCAGTGCTCAAACTGTCCGCAATAGGCTGAGAGGGGCTGGACTGAGGGCTTGTAGGCCTGTTGTAAGGCAGGTCCTCACCAGACATCACCAGCAACGACGTCGGCTGTGGGCACAAACCCACCGTCGCTGGACCAGACAGGACTGGCAAAAAGTGCTCTTCACTGACGAGTCGCGGTTTCGTCTCACCAGGGGTGGTGGTCGGATTCACGTTTATCGTCGAAGGAATGAGCGTTACACCGAAGCCTGTACTCTGAAGCGGGATTGAGGTGGAGGGTCCGTCATGGTCTGGGGCCGTGTGTCACAGCATCATCGGACTGAGCTTGTTGTCATTGCAGGCATTCTCAACGCTGTGTGTTACAGGGAAGCCATCCTCCTCATGTGGTACCCTTCCTGCAGGCTCATCCTGACATGACCCTCCAGCATGACAATGCCACCAGGCATGCTGCTCGTTCTGTGCGTAATTTCCTGCCAGACAGGCCAGCAAAGAGCCCGGATCTCAATCCCATTGAGCATGTCTGGGACCTGTTGGATTGGAGGGTGAGGGCTAGGGCCATTCCCCCCAGAAATGTCTTGGAACTTGCAAGTGCCTTGGTGGAAGAGTAGGGTAACATCTCACAGCAAGAACTGGCAAATCTGGTGCAGTCCATGAGGAGGAGATGCACTGCAGTACTTAATGCAGCTGGTCGCCACACCAGATACTGACTGTTACTTTTGATATTGACCCCCCCCCCCCTTTGTTCAGGGACACAATTCCATTTGGCTACGCAGATGCTCGCGAGCAGAGTGGGTGCATAACATGTATGTGTTCATTTATTTGTGGTCAGCATGTAAGAAGCAGTAAATCTGTTCTATTTGCACTATTTTTATGCTTCCCGTTCTTACGTTTTTTTTTTGTTGTCTTTTACTTAGTTTTGTACTCCAGTTTCAAACAGATGAAAATACAATATTTTTGGTTATGGAAAATATCTTTCACACTAAACATTGCTTGTTTTGCCACAAACTAAAATTAGGCAAACTATTATAATTTTAGCAACCAGGAAATGGCGGAGCGATTTCTGCATAGTGCATCTTTTAACCAGAGATTAAAAAAAAATACTATAAAACTATTTGGTGGAATGTGCTTTGTGGCTTTGTCCCCCCCAAAATTTGTAATTTTGTCTGGAAGACAACGTTACTTTGCTTTGACTCTAGTGTTCCAGTTGTACATGGTTTGCGCACCACAACAAAAAAGAAACAAAGGCAAGCATCACACAGTTCACCCTAAATTCCCTTTCCCCTCCGTGTCTCACTCACTCAATTGCATTTTGACCGTTCCCTCTACACCGTTGGCCACCAACCGGTTGATCTCCAAGACATTCATAGTCGATCGCCAAACATTTCTGCAAAAAAAACAATGCTGAAGTCTTGTGTTCCAATTTCTATTTTTTCATCTAGTGCTGTGGGCGGTAAGGTGCACGATTCAGCTGCCTTCCGCACCAGATAGTTGGTGTTCCCATTTTGACTCTTTTAATGTGTCTGAAGGTTCAAACTCTGTCAAATTGATCAGAAATTAAGTGTAGACATTGTTAATATTATAAATGACTATTGTAGCTGGAAACGGCTGATTATTAATGGAATATCTACATAGGTGTACAGTGGCCCATTATCAGTAACCATCTCTCCTGTGTTCCAATTGCACATTGTGTTAGCTCATCCAAGTTTATCATTTTAAAAGGCTAATTGATCATTAAAAAAACATTTTGCAACTATGTTAGCACAGCTGAAAACTGTTGTTCTGATTAAAGAAGCAATTACAACTGGCCTTTAGACTCGTTGAGTATCTGGAGCATCACCATTTGTGGGTTCGAATACAGACTCAAAGTGGCCAGAAACAAAGACCTTTCTTCTGAAACTCGTCAGTCTATTCTTGTTCTGAGAAATGAAGGCTATTCCATGCAAGACATTTCCAAGAAACTGAAGATCTCGTACAACGCTGTGTACTACTCCCTTCACAGAACAGCACAAACTGTCTCTAACCAGAATAGAAAGAGGAGTGGGAGGCCCCAGTGCACAACTGAGCAAGAGGACAAGTACATTAGTAGAGTTTGAGAAACGGACTCCTCACAAGTCCTCAACTGGCAGCTTCATTAAAAACACCAGTCTCAACGTCAACAGTGAAGAGGCGACTCCGGGATGCTAGCCTTCTAGGTAGAGTTGCAAAGGGAAAAAAGCCATAACTCAGACTGGCCAATAAGAAGAAAAGATTAAGATGGGCAAAAGAACACAGACACTGGACAGAGGAACTCTGCCTAGAAGGCCAACATCCCAGAGTCGCCTCTTCACTGTTGACGTTGAGACTGATATTTTGCTTGGCATTGCACATTGTTATCTTAGGCTTGTGTGCTGCTACTCGGCCATGGAAACGCATTTCATGAAGCTACAAATGAACAGTTATTGTGCTGACGTCTCTTCCAGAGGCAGTTTGGAACTCGGTAGTGAGTGTTGCAACCGAGAACAGGCGTTTTTTATGCTCTTCAGCCCTTGGCGGTCCCGTTCTGTGAGGTTGTGTGGCCTACCACTTTGCGGCCGAGTCGTTGTTGTTCTTAGATGTTTCCACTTCACAATTACACCACTTAAAGTTGGCCATGGAAGCTCTAGTAGGGCCGAAATGTATGAACTGGCTTGTTGGAAAGGTGCAATGTTGAAAGTCACTGAGCTTTTCAGTAAGGCCATTCTACTGACAATGTTTGTCTATAGAGATAGCATAGCTATGTGCTCGATTTTATACACCTGTCAGCAACGGGTGTGGCAGAAATAGCCGAATCCACTAATTTGAAGGGATGTCCCTTTGTGTATATATAGTGTATGTGTCACAACAATGAGTTTGGATTTGGTAATAATTGCATGCCGTCTATTTTCAATTTAGGACTTTGCAAACTGCTAGTGCAATTTAGAATTTATTATTTCATTCCAAATCATAATCTAATTTCTATAGAGCTGCTGCTGCCTATGCTGTCTGACAAAAACACTATTTTAGTAGTTCTTCAATGTAAATAAGGCATCATTTTATGAATGCTGAGTACCAACTATCAATCACTTAGGTACCTCTCGAAGCAACTCCTCTCTATCCCTCTTGATCTGTCCACCACACAGACCGGAAAAGTAGATACGCAATGGATTTTGGTCATTGTAGTTAATGAGCACGTTTTCTGTGCTAAACTAATATATAACAAATAAATAAACGCAACAAGTGTTGGTTTCATGAGCTGAAATAAAAGATCCCAGAAATGTCCTATACACACAATTTGGTGCACAAAGTTGTTTACATCCCTGTTAGTGTGCATTTCTTTTTTGCCAAGATAGTCTAGCCACCTGACAGGTGTGGCATATCAAGAAGCTGATTAAACAGCATGATTACTACCCAGGTGCACCTTGTGCTGGGGACAATAAAAATGTGCAGTTTTGCCACACAACACAATGCCACAGATGTCTCAAGTTTTGAGGGAGTGTGCAATTGTCATGCTGACTGCAGGAATGTCTGCAAGAACCGCAGACCACGTGTAACCATGCCCCGGATCGTCTGAGACCAGCCATCCGGACCGTTGATGAAACTCGGGGTTTGCACAACTGAAGAATTTCTGCACAAACCGTCTCTGTGAAGATCATCTGCGTGCTTGTCGTCCTCATCGGGGTCGTAACCGACTTCAGTGGGCAAATGCTCACCTTCGATAGCCAATGGCACTCTGGAGAAGTGTGCTCTTCACAGATGAATACGGGTTTCAACTGTACGGGGCAGATGGAGAGTGGTTTTAATGTTGTGAACCGAGAACCCAACCGCCACTTTGGGGCAATGGTATGGGCAGGCATAAGCTACGGACAGCAAACATAATAGCATTTTATCGATGGCAAATTGAATGCGCAGACGAGATACTGAGGCACATTGTCATGCCAATCATCCTCCGCCATCATATGTTTCAGCATGATAATGCACAGCCCCATGTCGCAAGGATCTATAGACAATTCATGGAAGCTGAAAATGTCCCAGTTCTTCCATGGCCTGCATACTCACCTGACATGTCACCCATTTGAGCATGTGTGGGATGCTCTGGATCGAAGTGTTACAATTCCCGCCAGTATCTAGCAACTTTGCACAGAGGAGTGGGACAACAATCCACAGGCCACAATCAACATCCTTATCAACTCTATGCGAAGGAGATGCTGTGTGAGGCAAACGGTGGTCACACCAGATACTGACTGATTTTCTGATCCCTGTCCCGACCTTGAGGTCACAGAAAAAAACTCTTGAACCGACGTCTCAGTTGTTTTAAAAACTACAATAACAAACATTTCGGTTAATCGCTCAGCACTAACCTAACATTGATTATCATCTTCTATTTTTGTTTCTAGGTTTCACATGCCACTATGAAGTACATCTTGGTCACTGGAGGTGTCATATCCGGAATTGGCAAGGGCATCATTGCCAGTAGTGTGGGCTTAATCCTGAAGTCCTGTGGTCTGCATGTGACTGCCATCAAAATCGACCCCTACATCAACATTGATGCTGGCACCTTCTCACCTTATGAACATGGTGAGTGCATTTGGGTGGTGAGTTCTCTCAGACTAAAGCATTTAATCTGTGAGGGCTAGGCCAATGCATGCCTATCTAATTGACTTGAGCTGCATCACCCATCTAGGTGAAGTGTTTGTGTTGGATGATGGAGGTGAGGTGGACCTGGATTTAGGAAACTACGAGCGCTTCCTGGACATCAGGTTAACCAGGGACAACAACCTGACCACGGGCAAAATCTACCAGTCTGTCATCAACAAGGAGAGGAGGGGAGACTACTTGGGCAAAACTGTACAGGGTGAGCGAGAGAACAAGGGTTCTCCGCAAGGCAAGGAGCATTGGGATTAGGGCAACACCTGGAAACCTATGACATCACTCCTAGTTGTTGTGTTGATTTGTAAGGGTCTCTCCGTAGTCCTTTTTTCTATGCTGTTTCTGTGGATGCTGATTCTATTTTGCTGATGTTTTCTCTCTTATCTCAGTGGTGCCACACATTACAGATGCCATTCAGGAGTGGGTGGTGAAGCAGGCCAAGATCTCAGTGGATGACGATGGGGTGGAGCCACAAGTCTGTGTTATAGAGGTACGAGCCACAGCGTAGTCAAGTTTGTCTTATTATGGGTCATTCATTATAGGCCATTGTGATTGTCCCCATTAAGTTTTTATTGGTGTCTGTTTTCAGCCAGGGATTGTTAAGCTGGGTCATATTCATTAGGGCACACTGTAGCAACACATTTCAAAATGTTGTGCAATGGAAATCGAGCAGTTCAGATAGTACCTAACCTTTTCAGATGGTTTCTTGCGTTTTTGCCTAGTGAATGTTGAGGTCTCAGGCTGTGTCCTGTTTTGACAGTTGGGAGGCACTGTGGGAGACATTGAGAGCATGCCATTTATCGAGGCCTTCAGACAGTTCCAGTTCAAGGTGAAGAGGGATAACTTCTGCAACATTCATGTCAGCTTAGTCCCACAGGTAAGAGCTTTAACACACACACACGCAGAGTAAGGCTTGTTTGAAAGCCGATTTCAGCGTTGTGACAAAGCACATCTGTAGTACCAAAAATGTCCAAAACATTGTCAGCCCTTTCCTGAATTAGTACATACACACACACACAATTGAATCAAAACACAGTCTCTTACATAAGCATTGTAAAACATCATGAACACTTTAACTTCGTCTCAAAAGTACATCAGTTGTGTTTCAAGTAAAAGGTTTTACAATGATGCTTAACTGAGAACTGAAATGTCATTTTGTCTGCCTTTTAGCCCAGTGCCACAGGAGAACAGAAGACGAAACCCACTCAGAACAGTGTCCGAGAGCTCCGTGGACTAGGACTCTCCCCAGATCTGGTGAGTTAGATACTCCCTCATCCTTTTGCCTTGGGACTCTTGGAATTGGCTAACTATGTGTTTCTCCTAATGTATTTTCAGATCATGTGCCGCTGTGCGACACCTCTGGAGAACGCTGTCAAAGAGAAGATCTCCATGTTTTGTCACGTAGAGCCCACGCAGGTAAGGCCTTCTCTGTCCGTGACGAATTTCCGTTTTCCGTTGCGTGCCTAAATGAACACAACCCAGAAAAAAGTGAATGTAACGTCAACCAGCAACATTTCATATACTTTTGAAAAAACGTAATCCGATTCTTATGCTTTTCTCTCTCCCTGTCCCCAGGTGATCTGCGTGGCAGATGTGTCGTCCATCTACAGAGTACCCCTACTACTGGAGGAGCAGGGGGTGGTGGGCTATATCTGCCAGCGGCTGGACCTGCCTATTGAGATGAGGGCCAGGAAGATGCTCACCAAGTGGAAGGAGATGTCCGACAGGTGAAGGGGACCCCTGGCCCCCAGTCCAGTTGGACTGTTGTGGGCAGAAATAGGTTTCTGAATGTAGCACTACTCTGCTGTAGTACAATAGTGATGGGAAACAAAGCTACCTGAAGTATTGTGTTGAAATACTGTAGGTTCATTATTCAAGGCTTTACTCAATACAGCGTACACTAGTGGCAAATATTGCACGTAGTGTAGCCTTTTGTCTTCAACCAAAAGCAATAGCAAACCAGTCAGTTGGTTGTTCAACTAAACAAAGCTTAGGACATCATTGATCTCGTGACATAGGGCAAGATTCAGACTCACTTCTCAGTAGTTGGTATTCAGACTGACCTTATGCAGGTGCGTAGTGGGCTTTGCAGGTGTGGTACCCTTGCGCGTGCAGAATAAATGTAATTAAACTGCTGAAATCCCTCTCACTTGCTGGCCATCAGATTTTCTCGCAGGGTTTTCATTCAAGAGGGTTTTCAGTACAGTTATCTAAAGCCACCCCTTTAAATGTGGTGTACATACATATTTTTTTTTTCCAGTTAAGAATATTAGGGATCAATGAAAGAAAGCCATGTGGGCCTAAATAGACTTCTCATTTTTTTCAGCACCAATTTGGTAATGTAAAAAATACTCTGATCTTGTATATTATTTAGTGTTATGAAAGTATTTATAGTATAATAAAAACTTTGGAGAGTCTTTACGCACAAAATATATTGGTGAATCAAAAATAGTGTTTTTTTTGTTGGTATTTTGGCATTTTATTAGGATCCCCATTAGCTGTTGCAAAAGCAGCAGCTACTCTTCCTGGGGTCCACACAAAACATGAAACATAATACAGAATGACATAATAAAGAACATCAATAGACAAGAACAGCTCAAGGACAAAACTATATACATTGATTCATCCTGAAAGTTGCCATATTCAATTGTTCAATCCATGAAATATTAGAAGGTGAAGAAAATGCACATTAGTCCTATAAATCTACCCTAATAATCCTTACTAATCATGGAACTGTGATGACAACGGTCCTGTCGTCCATTTCTGTATGGACCTCGCTTTGTGCACAGGGGCAGTTTGGAAGTCGGTTGTGAGTGTTGCAGAAGATTTTTACACGCTAGGCACTTCAGCACTTGGCGGTCCTGTTCTGTGAGCTTGTGTGGCCTACCACTTCGCGGCTGAGCCGTTGTTACTCCTAAACGTTTCCACTTCACAATCACAGCACATACAGTTGGCCGGGGCAGCTCTAGCAGGGCAGAAATTTTACTAACTGAATTGTTGGAAAGATGGCATCCTATGACGGTGCCACGTTGAAAGTCACTGAGATCTTCAGTAAGGCTATTCTACTGCCGATGTTTGTCTATGGAGATTGCATGGCTGTTATGCTCAATTTTATACACCTGTCAGCAACGGGTGTGGCTGAAATAGCCTAATCCACTCATTTGGAAGGGTGTCTACATACTTCCTGCCATGTAGTGTACGTTAGCCTAATATGATCCACTATTTCTAGCGATTCTCATAAACAACGACATGAGTGTGACAGTGGAAAGAAAGGTAAACTAATGATGTAATGGAATGATGCAAAATGTAAGGAAACTAACACAAGTCTGACATTTATACATTTGTCGTTATAACTGACGGTGGCTACCTATAGTCGTTAATTCGAGCTTCTACTTCTAAAAATTCACCTTTCCAGAAACAAGTCTATCACTGTTGCCGTTTGCTATAGACCTCCCTCTGCCCCCAGCTGTGCCCTCGATACCATATGTGAATTGATTGCCCCCCATCTATCTTCTGAGCTCGTGCTACTAGGTGACCTAAACTGGGACATGCTTAACACCCCGGCCATCCTACAATCCAAGCTTGATGTCCTCAATCACACACAAATGATCAATGAACCTTCCAGGTACAACTCCAAATCTGTAAACACGGGCACCGTCATAATGTCATCCTAACTAACTCGCCCTCCAAATACACCTCTGCTGTTTTCAATCAAGATCTCAGCGACCACTGCCTCATTGCCTGCATCTGTAATGGGTCTGCGACCAAACGAACACCCCTCATCACTGTCAAACGCTCCCTAAAACACTTCTGCGAGCAGGCCTTTCTAATTGACCTGGCCGGGGTATCCTGGAATGACATTGACCTCATCCCGTCAGCAGATGATGACTGGCTAGTCTTTAAAAGTGCCTTCCTCACCATCTTAAATAAGCATGCCCCATTAAAAATATTTAGAACTAGGAATAGATATAGTCCATGGTTCACTCCAGACCTGCCTGCCCTTGACCAGCACAAAAACATCCTGTGGCATTCTGCATTAGCATCGAATAGCCCCCGTGATATGCAACTTTTCAGGGAAGTTAGGAACAAATATACACAGGCAGTTAGGAAAGCTAAGGCTAGCTTTTTCAAACAGAAATTTGCATCCTGTAGTACTAACTCCAAAATGTTCTGGGGCACAGTAAAGTCCATGGAGAATAAGAACACCTCCTCCCAGCTGCCCACTGCTCTGAGGCGAGGAAACACGCACCACTGATAAATCCACTATAATTGAGCATTTCAATAAGCATTTCTCTACGGCTGGCCATGCTTTCCACCTGGCTACCCCTACCCCGGTCAACTGCCCGGCACCCTCCACAGCAACCCGCCAAAGCCCCCACCATTTCTCCTTTACCCAAATCCAGATAGCTGATGTTCTGAAAGAGCTGCAAAATCTGGACCCCTACAAATCAGCCGGGCTAGACGATCTGGACCCTCTTTTTCTAAAATGATATGCCGAAATTGTTGCAACCCCTAATACTAGCCTGTTCAACCTCTCTTTCGTATCGTCTGAGATTCCCAAAGATTGGAAAGCTGCCGCGGTCTTCCCCCTCTTCAAAGGGAGTGACACTAGACCCAAACTGCTACAGACCAATATCTATCCTATCCTGTCTTTCTAAGGTCTTCGAAAGCCAAGTTAACAAACAGATTACCTACCATTTCGAATCCCACCGCACCTTCTCCGCTATGCAATCTGGTTTCAGAGCTGGTCATGGGTGCACCTCAGCCACGCTCAAGGTCCTAAACGACATCATAACTGCCATCGATAAGAGACATTACTGTGCAGCCGTATTCATCGACCTGGCCAAGGCTTTCGACTCAATCACCACATTCTTATTGGCAGACTCGACAGCCTTGGTTTCTCAAATGATTGCCTCGCCTGGTTTACCAACTACTTCTCTGATAGAGTTCAGTGTGTCAAATCGGAGGGCCTGTTGTCCGGACCTCTGGCAGTCTCTATGGGGGTACCACAGGGTTAAATTCTCAGGCTGACTCTCTTCTCTGTATACATCAATGATGTTGCTCTTGCTGCTGGTGATTCTCTGGTACACCTCTACACAGAGGACACCATTCTGTATACTTCTGGCCCCTCTTTGGACACTGTGTTAACTAACCTCCAGACGAGCTTCAATGCCATACACCTCTCCTTCCGTGGCCTACAACTGCTCTTAAACGCAAGTAAAACTAAATGCATGCTATTCAACCGATCACTGCCCGACTCCGACTTAGAATATGTGGACAACTACAAATACCTAGGTGTCTGGTTAGACTGTAAACTCTCCTTCCAGACTCACGTTAAGCATTTCCAATCCAAAAATTAAATCTAGAATTGGCTTCCTATATCGCAACAAATATGCTGCCAAACATACCCTCGTAAAACTGATCATCCTACCGATCCTCGACGTCGGTGATGTCATCTATAAAATAGCCTCCAACACTACTCAACAAACTGGATGCAGTCTATCACAGTGCCAGTTGTTATTTCCCACCAAAGCCCCATACACTACCCACCATTGCGACCTGTACTCTCTCGTTGGTTGGCCCTCGCTTCATACTCGTTGCCAAACCCACTGGCTACAGGTTATCTTTAAGTCTCTGCTAGGTAAAGCCCCGCCTTATCTCAGCTCACTGGTCACCATAGCAGCACCCACTCGTAGCACGCGCTCCAGCAGGTATCTCACTGGTCACCCCCAAAGCCAATTCCTCCTTTGGTCGTCTTTCCGTCCAGTTCTCTGCTGCCAATGACTGGAACGAACTGCAAAAATCTCTGAAGCTGGAGACTCACATCTCCCTCACTAGCTTTAAGCAATCTTCCATTTCCTAATAATTGCTCCCACAGTTGATTTCTTCAAACCAAGCTGCTTGCCTATTGCAGATTCAGTCTTCCCAGCCTGGTGCAGGTCTACAATTTTGTTTCTGGTGTCCTTTGACAGCTCTTTGGTCTTGGCCATAGTGGAGTTTGGAGTGTGACTGTTTGAGGTTGTGAACAGGTGTCTTTTATACTGATAACAAGTTCAAACAGGTGCCATTAATACAGGTAACGAGTGGGAGACAGAGGAGCCTCTTAACGAAGGGGTCTGTGAGAGCCAGAAATCTTACTTGTTTGTAGGTGACCAAATACTTATTTTTCACCATAATTTGCAAATAAATTCATAAAAAATCCTACAATGTGATTTTCTGGATTTTTTTTCTCCATTTTGTCTGTCATAGTTGAAGTGTACCTATGATGAAAATTACAGGCCTCTCTCATATTTTTAAGTGTGAGGACTTGCTCAATTGGTGGCTGACTAAATACTTTTTTGCCCCACTGTAGGTGACTTTGGAAAAGGTGATATATTGATTTGCTTCAGTTTGCTGCCATTTTTGTATTTATTGTGGATCTCCATTAGCTGCTGCCAAGGCAGCAAATAAAATTGTATTGGTTGCATACAGATATTTAGCAGCAGCTACTCTTCCTAGGGTCCAGCAAAATTAAGGCGGTTATACAATTTTTAAAACATTACAATACTTTTCACAACACATTAAGTGTGTGCCCTCAGGCCACTATTCTACTACAACAAATCTACAACACAAAATCCATGCGTGCATGTGTGTATATTGCGTATGTTATCGTGTGTCTGTGTGTGTTTCAATATGACTGGGTTCAGATTTGTCAATACAGTTAATCATAAGTTAAAATCGATCTAAAACAATATTGTAATTTATATTTACAATCCCCTCATCCAAACAACTTACATGTTTACCTAGCTCTTATCAATAGCTCTTATCAATTTGTAAATTACAGTGCATGGAGAATGTTGATATTTCTATCTGATAAAATAAAGTAGATGTTCACCTTAGAACTGACAAGTTGCTCGACCTTATTCATCATTTCATCGTGCCTAAAGGTGGTGGAATTATGAGGGAATTAAGTCAAGGTCAGAATACTGTTAGACCTCCGCTGCACCCTAATTCCTTTGATCTCCACCCAAAGTGAAAAGCGGTTGAATAGCATGCCATTCTCATGCTTTAGTTCAAGGTCAGAGTGCGCGTATAGAGAGAAGTGCATAAAAAGGGAATTATGTTCCATTTATGCACGATTAACTTCGGTTGGAATTTCCCCATACTGTATTGGGATTCTCACCCTGGTTTGATTGAGTATTTATCATGTTTTAGTCTAAAATATATATTGACTTGATACCCCAGGGTCCTCGGAACATGTTGGAACTAAACTGTCTCCTCTCAGGTCTGACCGACTCCTGGAACATGTGTCCATCGCCCTGGTAGGGAAGTACACAAAGTTCTCTGACTCATATGCCTCTGTCATCAAGGCCCTGGAGCACTCAGCCCTCGCCATCAACCACAAACTAGAGATCAAGGTATGGAACACAGTCACATTCACCCATGCTCCCTCTTTGGAGCGACTGCAGGTCCCTACGCACAGCATCTGTGTGTAGGAAGAGACTACTCTGCTTACATCGGTGGCATTGATGTTATCTTTTGTGCTAACCATACCTTGCGTGTCCTTAGACGAGGATTATGAGAAGCTCTGTTCTAATGGACTGTGTTAAATATGGCCTTATTTGTTATGTTATAATTAAAATGATGATTACTGTATGTCATGTTCTTATGCCACCCACCTCCCACTGACCCTCAGTCTTCCTCTTGCAGTTCATCGACTCTGCAGACCTAGAGCCAAATACACTGCAGGAGGAGCCTGTGAAGTACCACGAGGCCTGGCAGAAACTCTGCAGTGCTGAGTGAGTCTACAGCAAAATACCTACAATGAGTATACAAAACATTAAAAACACCTGCTCTTTCCATAACATAGCTTTCACTTGGTCAGCCTATGATGCGTTATTGATGTCACTTGTTAAATCCACTTCAAACAGTGTAGATGGGGAGGAGACAGGTTAAGGAAGGGTAATTTTTAAGCCTTGAGACAGTTGAAACATGGATTGTGTATGTGTGTATTGTTGGATTCTGGAGTAAACTTTGAACATTTGTTATTATATAGGAACATTAGTTACACAAGAGACATGAGGGGTGCCATAATGAAGCTTGGGAGGGGCTGAGTGCAGGAAAAACAATTGCATGTGACACTATTGATAAGGGGAGAAACTGTTGAAGGCTCATTTACGTGTAGTAGCAGTATCAATATGGAGAGAGGTTGGTTTATGCCCTATGGGGAGAGGGAGACATGAGAGATGATGCGGGTTATCAATAATAGTGATATTTGAGGATGTACTGGAATAGGACATTAAGTCATCCGTATTCTCCAGTAATACATTTTCAGACGCTATGGTATCGGTTCTAATACAAGGTATTAAGTGCCGTGACCAATGAATTATTATCCGGGGAAGTGTGTAGCGCTAACTTGTCAACTAGTTAATAGAAGGTGTGTATTATAGACGGGAGTGAATGACTCTAAAATACCCTGGACACCGTCGGGAGAGTTTATGGAATAATAACTATTGATATGTCGACAAACGGCTCTGATTCTCCCTGTAGAACAGAGCTAGGGATTTTAATGAAGCCATGGAGGCTCTGAAAGAGGCGCACAAGCATTCTACCAATTCGGCTGGAATATGGGACAAATTGAGAAAATTAGATAAAATTGGACAACATTTTCCTGCTGACGGAGAATTTGAAACAAATAAAGACTTCAGGGAGGCAATTAGGACTTGGCACAAAGACATAAAACCAGAATCAAAAGCTCAATATACCAGCGTTTTGATGTCAGCATTCTATCAACAAAAAGTGCATCACGATAAACCCGGAATGAGTACCAGGACTCTGCCATAGAAAGACGTAACGGGAGGGTATTGATAGAATTTGCAGTTCTGCTTTGATGGCAGGTTTGAACCCTGTGATCAAAACGGTATTTGCAGGGGTAGTAGATTTAATTCAAGACAATGTTTTGAGAGTGGAATATAGCTCTGCTAACCTCGCCGACGTGCGAGGGGTTAATAAGGGCCATAGAGAAAAGCACTAACTATAGTTTGGCCAAAATGGCCAAGATAAGACAATGAAACGTAGCGGAAATGCATCACAGCGTAGGGAGACCGAGTCCTGTTTTAGGTGTGGGGCTATTGGTCATTGGAAAAGGGAGTGTAAAGTGGGTATGGAACCTGCTCTATTCGTAGAAAATGCTGCCAGGCAAGCGTTTGCATCGTTTTGAAAACGGCAACAACAAATACTCTGGAAAGTAGCAGGAATGGAACTTTCACCTAGCGGTGTATAGTCTCTGTTCGATCAATTAGTGGTTAATAGAGATTGCAGTTTCTATATGATGGAAGACGTATGAGATCACATTTTAGCTAACTTTTTAGTAGAGGCCAGGGTTCAAATATTGCGGTTTCCTTACGACGGGAAATGGGCTAAATTTGCCACAGGAAAATGTATTTTGGGTTGAAGAATCTAGGCAAAATGCCAGGGGAATGAATTCTAAAGGTAACACATTTAAAATATATTGCCAAACACTCCTTGCAAACTCAGAAAGCCTTGTTTTTTTTTATATCATGAGACATTTTGTGGTTTTATTTTTTAAATATATTTACGTTTTATGTCTTTATTCTGAAAAATATTTCTAGAATGGTTGAAAGGGTGGAGGAGTCACGAGGTATTGGTATAGGGGTTATCAAACCTAAAATGAACTTTTCATTTTTTTATGTGGTGAGGTGGTTATGGAGAATCATGGGGAAAAGAGACCAGTGAATCGTTAGACTCGGTGGCGAGATAATGTTGCCTTGTCTAAGGGTAGTACATGCTAAATAAAGGATGGGGTGGATTAAAACAAACATTTAATGATTGGAGAAAGGACAGTGGATTTACAAATAACAGGTTTGGTTTATAATTAATACTATTGGGCTGCTGATTAAAATGTAGCACAGTGAATGCTAACGAAATGTACAATCTTTTCCAGAAGACGGGTTTTGTTATTTTTCGTTGGAAGGAGATTGTGAGGGGAGTGCAGTTAGTGATATTTGGCAGTTTTAGGTATTAACGTATCTGGATTAAGCCATAACCGAGTTCCAGATAATAAGTGAGGCCTGTTCATGTGTGTTCTGGACCTACGGTTCACCAGCACGCACACACCATTTACTGGTTACGAATGTGCGTCAGTGGTGTGTTGATACTGTGGGATTTATTGGATGGGGTCTTTTCAATTCGGTTAAATTGGGAATGCAGAAGGATGGACATGTTTTGAAAGGTATTTAAATGGTTTCTGAAGGACAGGGAAAGAAAAGGGAGAGGAAACATTTTAAATGGGTCGAATGCCCTGTATCCTAAAATGTCTTATGAAGTCTGATCAACCTCTGTAGAAATGATTGAAATGTGGATTTAATTATATTAATTATATAATATATATTAATTATAAAATGAATGCGAAACACCAGTCTCTATCAAAACTGTACCATTACTTTAGGAGATTATTATTATTTCCGTAGGGAGTTATAAAGAGTTGTAGTTCTAAGTTGATTAGTTATTCGAATTTGTTTATTTTTGATTTAACATATTGTTTTTGAATCACGTGTTCGACGGGGTAAATTACCAGTTCCCCGAGGAAAATATATGTTATAAGGGATGACAGTGACTTCAAATGGATTGTGATATATGTATTGCTCATTTCATTTTGTGTTTTTGTTTCGATACAAATTTCACCCGATTGGGATACTGGAGTGTGGAATTCTGCGAGGGGTTAGGGTGCTAACTTCACGATCTGGTAACTCTTCCGAGAGGTCGCCAGCTGAATATGGGTGTATGGACTGATTTAGAAAATGGGTTTAGCAGTAACACGTATGTTATGCTTTTTGACATTTTTCGTAGATATAATGTTATTAAGAAATGCTTGTCTGGATTTCCTGAAACAGAAATTAAATTAACTAAACTGTTGTTATGATCTGTGCTTTTTTGAGGTTATCATGGAAGGTGACGTCATACCGTGTCTTAATGCATGGTAGGAATAATTTGTCCACAAACAGTGTGTGCGAACCTCAAAACCCTCCCTAACCGTCTGAAGAAAGAGCGACAAAGGCGTGCAACGCGACAGTGACTTTTAACACTCCTGAGTCCGAGCCATAAACCGGGGCCGTAGTGCTGAGAGCGCGTGTGGAGTGAGCGTGGCGAGAGAGAGCGGCTCAGGTGAGAGACTCATGTACGTGGGAGAAACGTGTGTATCTACTTGGATATTAAAATCGGGACGTTATCAAGGGCCATAAAATGTGACAGGCAAAAGTTACATGTGCCGTTGGGAAGATGAACTGTAAACGATATCTGAAAAAGACACGCTAGAATGACAAGTGCCGGGTGAGGGGGGGGGGGTCCTACACACTGCGTACAATTTGGACTAAGGATGCATTGAGATACTGATCTTAATAAGAAGAGTTATTGCCGGCAATAAATGGTTGTTTATAAATGTATGTTCTAACAGGGATGATGTGTGCTAAATTGAGGAACTGGAATTTGAGTCCTAGACTCAAAGTAAGCACTAAGGACTGTCATTCTAAATTTGGGTTGGATAATTTATAGAATGTTTTAGTTCTGATTTGGACACAGCGGGAGAGAGTTGCTACAGAACGATGAGGGGTGGGGGCGCTGCTAAAATGTATTTGGCCGAGAGAGTCTCCAGAAACCTTATCTCGAAGTGTCATCCTAAAGGGAGGTGGTTTGTTTAGCTTGGGACAACCATGAACATTTTTTGTTCTCTTTTGTTTTACCCTGTACTCAGAATTTTTATGTTAAATCACATCAATGGGTGGTGCTAAGTTATTAAACATGTATTTTTTAAATTACTCTTTCCTTTTCAAGTCAATCTGTTTTTAGGTTTTGTGAAACATAAGAGTGATCGTTGTTCCAGAGGAGGGAAGGATGTATATTGACAAATTGATTTGAGAATGTGTATGTTTATAACTGTAAAAAATGCATTAGGAGTAGTGACTAGTGTGTTATGGGTTAGATGTTATGATAGAGGAGTATCATTCTCAGAGACTGTATATTGTTACAGGAGATCGCTCATAGGAGAGGGAGGACAGCTAATCGGTATACAATATGGGGATTTAGTTGAACATTACACATACCTAGGTCATGGTGAGAGTAGAAGAGTGGTAGCATTACAGACACTATGGTAAACATTCAGGAAATCTGTGACTGAGTTTTGCCAACTCGTGAGGGACAGTAACTGTAGGGACAGTAACTGGAGGGAGAGAGGGAGAGAGGTCAGAGTCAAGTCTCAAGTCCTAAACAAGTCATAATGTGCTCTTCACCAAATGTAAGAGTAATAGTATATTACATTTACGCAAATCATGAATGCTTTTAAAAAAGATCTATATTTATTACTTTCCAAATAAATTTGATATTTCCTTGGAAATACATGGTTAGCCATGAGAAAGACCCTCTCAGCGGGAGAGGCGGGTAGGCTGGGTCAGGTTGTGTGGGGTGGTTCCTCTCCTGTAGATGAATTAAGCAGCAGAGTATCTGCTGGCCATCCAACATGGCAATTCACATAGAAATACATCACCTACAACAGCCTTTGCCGTGTAGAATCGAGAACAGATCTATATATTGCATTTCTATCTGGAAAACTGTATCTAAATGCGGTGCCTTAGATGAAATAAGCCGCCGTTCTTCATTCATTATCAATGGAGAAAGCTCAACTGCAGAGGACAGCAGAGAGAGGGATGGTGGGATTTGTGTGAAGCATAAACACAATCAGAGGTTTAAGCACTCGCCGTAATCAGCAGGTTAGGAAGAGTACACAACCATTCTAGGAGGCACTCTGCCACAATTGTGCTTTGATCTTTTTTTATATTTTCCAGCAGTATGGGGGCAGTATTTCGACGTCTGGATGAGAAACGTGCCCAAAGTAAACTGCCTGTTACTCAGGCCCAGAAGCTAGGATATGCATATAATGGTAGATTTGGATAGAAAACACTCTAAAGTTTCCAAAAACTGTTAAAATAATGTATGTGAGTATAACAGAACTGATATGGCAGGCGAAGACTTGAGAAAAATCCATCCAGGAAGTGTGATTGTTTTTGATGTGGGTAGTTTTCAATTGAATGCCTATTGAGTATCTAACGGGTTAGGACCCAGATTGCAGTTCTTATGGCTTCCACTAGATGTCAACAGTCTTTAGACATTGTTTCAGGCTTGTTTTCTGAAAAATGAAGAAGAATGAGACCTTTCTGTCAGTGGATTGTAGAATCATGCAGTGCTGGTTTGCGTGCGTGATCGAGTGCGCCTATTGAATACGTTATTGTCCGGTTGAAATATTATAAATTATTTAGACAATTGACAACCTGAGGATGAATTATAAACATTGTTTGACATGTTTCGACAAACTTTACCGGTACTGTTAGGATGTATTCGTCTGCATGTTTTGATTGCCATTGAGCCAGTGGATTACAGAACAAAACGCGCCAACAAAACAGAGTTTTTGGGATATAAAGAGGGACGTTTTCGAACAAAACACACATTTATTGTGTAGCTGGGACTCTTGTGACTGCAACCAGATGAAGATCTTCAAAGGTAAGTGATTAATTTTATCTCTATTTCTGACTTTCGTGACTCCTCTACTCCTCTACTTTTCCTCTACTTGGAAAATGTTTGTATGCTTTTGTAAGCGGGGAGCTGTCCTTAGATAATCGCATGGTATGCTTTCGCCGTAAAGCCTTTTTGAAATCTGACAAAAGCGGCTGGATTAACAAGAAGTTCATCTTTAAAACCTGTTAGGGATAGGGGGCAGTATTTCCACTTTGGATGAATTGCGTGCCCATAGTGAACTGCATCAAAAATCTGTCCTAAATTGCTAATATATGCATATTATTATTAATAAGAACTCACAGGGCAGGCAATCTTCCAAACAAGTTTTGAAATCCTGAAAGTTGGGGCAACTTTGACGTCATCGCCCCCTCCCTTCCCAACAAGTTATGGATCTGGAAACACTTCCTACGTCTTCCACTAGATGTCCTCATTCAGTAGAAAGTGTAATGGAGCATTTGCTGTGAACTTTGACCTAATGGGAAGAAAAGTAGTTGGTGTCGCAAAAGGATGCCATTTTGTTGTGGCGCGTTTGCCTTTGAGTGCTTCGGCTGTTCCAATCAGCCCCAGATGAAAACGAATGATCCGGTTGGAATGCTATTGGATATATATGATTATAACATCCTGAAGATTGATTCTGCACTTAGTTTGACCAGTTTCTTCGACCTGTAATATGTCTTTTGGAAGTTTTGATGCAAAGTTATCCTGGACCAGAAGTCATTTTTTGGGCATTTGAGCTGAAAGTGGTAGCAAATGCTGCTACTTGGACACTAGAATTGAACATTATGGAACAAAACGATTTATTGTTGAACTAGGACTCCTTGCACTACATTCTGATGAAAGATCATCAAAGGTAAGGGAATATTTATGTTGTAATTTTGTATTTCTGTTGACTCCAACATGGCGGAGAAATATTGTTACGTCTGAGCGCCGTCTCAGATTATTGCAATGTTAGGCTTTTTCCGTAACGTAAAAAAAAAATGTGACACAGCGGTTGAATTAAGAACCAGTGTATCTTTTAATTATATGTAGAACATGTATCTTTAGTCAAAGTTTATGATGAGTATTTCTGCTATCTGGCGTAGCTTTCTATAATTCCTCCGGATATTTTGGAGGATTTTCTGAACATGGCGTCAATGTAAACCGAGATTTATGGATATAAAATGCATATTATCAAACAAAACATAAATGTACTGTGTAACATGTCATATGACTGTCATCTGATGAAGATTTTCAAGAGGTTAGTGATAGTTTTTTTTTAAATCCTGCTTTTGTGATTTTTATCTTTTGCTGGAAAAATGGCTACGTTTTTTCTTTGGTTTGGTGGTGGTCTAACATAAATATATGTTGTGTTTTCACCGTAAAACATTTTTAAAAATCTGACACGCTGGGTAGATGAACAAGGTGTTTATCTTTCATTTGAGGTATTGGACTTGTTAATGTGTGGAGGTTAAATATTTCTAAAGAATATTTTTGCATTCCCTGCGCCACCTTTTCAGCTGAACGGGGGGGTGGAGTTCCCCTAGGGGAACCCCTCGCCTCAACAGGTTTTAAGCCGATGTATAACACTTGTATTTTTATGTTTATTATGACTATTTCTGTCATTTTGAATTTGGCGCTCTGCAATTTCACCGGATGTTGTCGAGGTAGGTTGCTAGCGGAACGCCTGCGCCAGAGAGAATAAACACACAACCTCCTGTGATGGATAGCTGTCGGCTATATTAGCCATGTTTTGCAAGTTGCAATCCGTTTTTTGTTGATATAGCAGGTCTTTATATCTGAAAATAATAATTTGGGGTATCATCTTTCCAAGAGCTCCATCTGAATTCACCCGCCGACGTTCCTCTGCACTGCCACTCACAATTTGATTGGCTGTTTTCCGATTCAAACTATTCCGTTAAATGAAGAGTTGATGCGCTGCACACTTTTTAATAGCATAATTTTTTATATTTCGGTTTGGGGAGGATATCAAGTCAGGTCGAGTCATAAGGCTCAAGTCATGAGTCATTGGTGTCAGTCGAGCTGCAAGTCATCATATTTGTGATTCGAGTCTGATCAGAATTTCTGATGGAACTGTAAAGAGTGACATACAGAATAAGCGTTCCATCTGACATGGAACAAGACAGCAGACTCCGCTGGAATGGCATTTTGTTGTGTGATGAGAGATGGAAATAAAATTGTGTATGGTGTGGTCATAGAACAGAGGCCATAAGTCTCTGAGTTTGTAAACCTCAAGGTGGAGTTTGTTCTATCATTGTTCGTTCATATCTAATCTTTTATTTTTGATTCATGTTTTTTTTAGCATTGTTTGTTCATTTATAAGTAATTTCCAAGTTTATGTCAATTGAACAGTGGGACGCCATTGTTCAAAAAGAGGGACTGTTGGATTCTGGAGTAAACTTTGAACATTGTTATACTCAGAGTATAGGAACATTAGTTACACAAGAGACATGAGGGGTGCCATAATGGAGCTTGGGAGGGGCTGACTGCAGGGAAAACAATTGCATGTGACGGTATTTGATAATAAGGGGAGAAACCACTGAAGGCTCATATCACTTAGTTCCCTGCTTAGCAAGAATGATGCGATGTTTAGAGATGAAGAGGAGACTCCACCCAAAGTAGGGTATGAATACCACCTCGGGGGAAGCCATTTATTGGTCTGAATACAGCTGTGTCGACCCTTTGGGAAGAATTAAACTTGGTCAAGCTTCTTTAGTGTCCGTGAGTGATTTACTCAAAAAAGATGAGAACTTAACAGAATGAATGGGCAAGACAAAATATGTAAGTGCCTTTTGAACAGGGTATGGTAGTAGGTGCCTGACACACTGGTTTGTGTCAAGAACTGCAACTCTGCTGGGTTTTTCATGCTCCAAAGTTTCCTGTGTGTATCAAGAATGGTCCACCCAAAGGACACCCAGCCAACTTTTTTCTTAACTGTGTTGTTGGTTAAGGGTTCGTAAGTAAGCATTTCACTGTAAGGTCTACATGTGTTGTTTTCCCTTTAGAAAGCTTTCGATGCCTTGTTTTGAGAATTGAGACTATTCTGAGGGCAAAAGGGGGGGGGGGGTGCAACTCAATATAATAGGCTGCTTGACACCATAAATCCCACAGCATTTACATGAGCATTGTGAATAAAAAATGTTTCTGTGTAATTGTAACCCTAAGCCAAGGGAGCTGTGTTCTCCTGTCAGTGAAGGATCAATGTTGTCTCATACACACAGTGGTGTCTTGGTACCTGGAGGCTTCGGTGTACGGGGGACAGAGGGGAAAATCCAGGCTATCAGCTGGGCAAGGAAAAAGAAAAAACCATTTTTAGGTAAGATGTATTTAAGCATTAATGAAATACAAACGAATCAATAGTATTGTCATGTATCATGCGTCAGTTTAGCATGTTTTGTTAAATGGAAATGATATTCTGTATGTCACTCTTTATAGTTCCATCAGACTAGTTCAGCCTGACTTTTTTTTATTGCACACATTTAATCCCAATTGTCTTGTTGCAGGGGTATGTTTGGGCATGCAGTTGGCAGTGTGTGAATTTGCCCGCAATGTTCTTGGCTGGCAAGGTAATATTTGAATCAGTAATCGTTATATCCTTGAGGTGTATGTTGCGTAATTCCAGAATGTTCATAAGTTAAATGTTCAACTCTCAAACCTTATAATGGAACTGAAATACGTATTCCTTTTTTTATTTTTATAACAGATGCAAACTCTACTGAATTCCACCCAGAATCTAAACACCCTGTGGTAGGTGTGCCATAGTAATCATGCCCTTCTCTGTCACTTCTCACTGAGTTTTGGCTCACAAACATTGTGATATTCTGGTCCTTTTTTGACAGGTGATTGACATGCCAGAACACAACCCTGGGCAGATGGGTGGGACTATGAGGTTGGGGAAGAGGCGGACCATCTTCAAATCCAACACCAGCATTTTGAGTGAGTGCTAATCTTGGCAAAACCACATAGGGTTTGGTGTGTTATAATGGTTGATAATATTCAGTATTTCTTTTTCAGGAAAGTTGTATGGTGATGCTGAATATGTTGACGAGAGGCATCGTCACCGTTTTGAGGTAGTAGAGCTGAATCAAGTCTTGATGTGTATATTTGCGTTACATTTTTAAAGTACATTTTACATGACATGTTACTTGGAAGACAATCCATTTGACAATCCATTTGAAGTGTTACATGTATTACATTCTAAGTGTGGATGGGATGAATTGATGGGAGCTCTCTGTCCTGTTAGGTGAACCCTGAGCTGAAGCACCACTTTGAGGAGAGGGGCTTCCATTTTGTCGGCCAAGACGTAGAGGGAGAGAGGATGGAGGTCATTGAGCTGGATGGTGAGTTAACCATGGAGACATTTCAGTGTTTTCCACTGTCTGGCTCTTGGAAATGTTATTGTTAAATAGTGCGTTATCACTTCATAAAGTACTTTCTTGACTGAATTGAACAAAAACATTAACACAATTTGTAGGGGTATCAAATGTAATGACAGTTGTAGCTATGCCAACCGAAATGTATATGTCCGTAGTATCCATCTCAAACTGATCATCTTCCCACCTGTGTTGTTTCAGATCATGCCTATTTTGTTGGAGTGCAGTACCACCCAGAGTTCACTTCTCGTCCCATCAAGCCCTCGCCCCCCTACTTTGGCCTCCTGCTGGCTGCAGCAGGGAAACTCCAGAGCTACCTACAGAAAGGTTGTCGCCTCTCACCACGGTAAGACCATGCAGATCATTGTATTTATCATAATTTCCTTTTACTCCATGGAGGCAAGCAAGATGAGTGGCATTTGGTCTGGCGTAAAGGGGAATGGAAAAAAGTTACCCGGCCAGTATTGGATTTTTGTAATGCTATACCTAGTTTATATCTCTGACTTATCATATCATCCTGAAAAAGTATTATGGATGTATATAACTCTGTCCCTTGTGTTACAGAGACACATACAGTGACCGCAGCGACAGCAGCTCTCCAGACTCTGAGATCGCTGAACTGAAATTTTAGGAATTACCAGTTACATGCACCTGTTACTCTGTTGATGCTGTTATAGTTCACCTCATCTTTTCGAACTCAATACACAGCCTCCGCTCATCTACCTGACAATAAATACTTTTTTTCTGTCACCCAACAGAAGGTCTCGTTACTGAGAAAAGTAGCTCACTGAAATGATGCAGGAAACTAAAAATGGCTAGATTTTTGACTATTTTTAAACAATTGAATTGAACAATTGAATGCAACATATCGCCATTACAATGCCCCCCTTTTTTAAATGGTATTCTTCAAAGTGAAACGTTGTCCAGGAACACTAAGAAACAACAGTGTGAATACAGTTTGATAATATGTAAATGTAGTAAGAGATGTATGTGCTTGTCAATTTCCCTCAGAAAAAAACACCCAGCGAGGTGTTATTGAATAAAACAGTGATGCACTAATGAATGGAAGATGAAAATAAAAAGTTGGTGTGAATTTGATCCATCTTCCATTCTTTACTATTTCAATATCATCCTTCGAATTTATTTAACTTTTATAATTGTTTGAGATCAAATTTATTTATATAGCCCTTCGTACATCAGCTGATATCTCAAAGTGCTGTACAGAATATAAGACTGATATAAGACTAGTGATATTCTGTGACCCTGAATAGACCACCCTTTTCAGTGTGCACCAGTCCCTCTTGTTTCCAATGACAATCCTTACAGCTGAACGTGCAAGTTCCTGTCTTGACTTGAGAGAGATTGATTTGACAACCTATGAAATAAAGCTCAGTTTACATATCCTGAGCTATTAAAATCCCAAGTAGCCCCTCTGTGTGAGTCCTCGGAGAGTTTAGGTTGTATTGTTGTCCACTTCCCTTTTTCAGAGGCTCAACTGTACCCATATAGTGGGTTATGGGGGAGGCTACAATTCAGTGTAAGTTTCTTGATAACTTGATATAAAATGAGTGCTTGCAACCCATGTCATATTCTTATTTAGTGAAACATAGTGTCAAATAGTGACAACAGGAAATGCATGATTCAGGGGAGAATATGCACCCGTTCCCTTCAGAGAGCCGCAACTCCCCTTTTCTCTCTTTCCATCTGCACACCCCTCCCTTTCCATTGGAGAGCCCTCCCTCTCACACTCTTGCACCTCTCCCTTTGTCAAGTATCAAGTTTGCACAGGCAAACTTTGGAAGTCCCCACCCCTACCAAACACTCATACACACATGCACATGCTTGTGCAATATCAGTCAAGATCTACATGAAGGAGGACGGCAGCATAACAACTTAAGAACTCGATGGGATGGACATTCTTCCACAGGTGCTTTCACTGAGGATTTGAGGAGCAAGCACACACACTGAACCAAACACACTTTCGACAGCAGGGGATCAACAATGTGAGGGTGTTTCCTGGCTGCTGACACTACGGACAGAGACTGTTTTATGTGGGAGTCGTGAGAAGTGCCTCACACTATTTCTCCTCAGAGGGAGCGTCGAGGAACTAGCTCCAGCTTGTCAAAACCCTGTCTGCCTCTGGCTTCCTGAGGGGAATCCCTCTCTCCATATCTCCCTCCATCTGCACTATCCCCCTCTACAGTCCTCAGCAGCTGCTATGGACCTGACTCTGTGGCAGTACCAGTTCAGGATCATCATGTTAGGGGACTCGACAGTGGGCAAGACGTCCCTGCTGAAGCGCTACACAGAGGAAATGTTTCTGGACTGCATCAACCAGACAGTAGGGGTGGACTTCTACGTCCACTTCCTGGAGGTGGAGCCTGGCGTTAGGGTCAAACTGCAGTTCTGGGACACAGCAGGCCAGGAGAGGTTCAGGTAAATAACAGTAATGTGATGTATTACCACAACAACACATTCATTCAGCCTACAACATCACTCCATTCTGTAATGTTAGCTATTCATTTACTAATCCACCACCCAGTTACTTTTCTGACTTGAGGGACCTGCTTTCTACTCCATGGCATAAATCATGTAAATACATGATTACCATACACCCAAGCCACTGCCTGTTAACACCGCTATCATCCAGAAGATGAGGTGTAGTACAGGTGCATTAAAGCTGGGACTGAGAGACTGAAAAACAGCTTCTGTTCCGCTCTGACATTATGGGGTATTGTGTGTAGATTGATGAGGGGGGGAAAAAACACCATCAGACTGTTAAACAGCCATCACTAGCCCACTTTAAGGAAGGAAACACTAGTCACTTTAATAATGTTTATATATCTGGCATTACTCATCTCATATGTATATACTGTATTCTATACTATTCTACTGTATCTTAGTCCGTTCCGCTCTGACTTCGCTCGTCCATATATGTATATAGTCTAAATTAATTCCTACTTTGATTTGTGTGTATTGGGTATATGTTGTGTAATTCGTTAGATATTATTGCACTGTGGGAGCACAAGCATTACTCTACACCTGCTAATCACGTGTATGTGACCAATACAATTTGATTGGATTTTAATGCCATGATCTGCACAAACTGGGTATTTTACAGAGGCTCGGGGATAGGATTGTTCCCATAAAAGGACCATTCTTACTAGTAAGAACTAACCATATTGACAACAGGAAATACAGGGCTTGCCTTGATATGGAGCAGAATGCACCCTTTCCCATCAGAGAGCTGCAACTTCCCCTCTCTATTTCCCTTATCTTCACACCACTGCAATGTTCATGCAAATGCAATACCCCGATAAACTACCTGCTCTTTGATTTGGGTATTTTCAACAATAGGAGTATTCATCAGTCTTTACCTAAAGGAAAATCAAACAAATACAATATAACCTATATGGGAGTAAGGTGCATCAGACCTGCCCTCCTTACAGAATGTAATGAACACTGTGACTCACCACAGCCAAACAAAATATTCCCTGTGAATCAATGGTTAGGAGTTTCTTTTAACTGTCACATACTTGCACATTTGACCATAGTGCAAGCGTTCCTTATAGTCTGGTTTATCATCTGTCTCCCTCTCTGCCTCATGAGTTGATATTCAGTGTTGGGGAGTAGTAAACTACATATAGTTCAATTAGTAATTTAACTACATTTTGCTGTAGCTTGGTGGTAGTTGAACTACATTAAAATCTTGGTATCGTTTTCAATAGTTAACTTTTTTGTTGTTGCCATTTTAGAGGTGTAGCTAACCACACAATACTTTTTGGCAAAAATAAATATGGATGAAGTAGAATTGTCTTTCTTTTTTGTCATCAGACCTGCCTAATTGTCACTTGAAACAGTTTTTGTGTTTAATAGGCCAAGTTACACATTCTGTTAAAAGCCCAATGCAGACTATTTTATATCAATATCAAATACTTTCTGCGTAACAAATAAGTATCTTACTGGAATAGACTTCCATTAAAATGGGCAAAAATAGCTTTATAGCAAAAAACGGAAAACTAGCTGTTATTGGCTAACCAATTTACTGCATGGTCATGTCACCATTGAAAGCCAAAACCCCCGCTCATGCAAACCTGATGATTAGAAGGTCCTGTGTAGATTGTATTTTCAACCAGCAACAATCAGGAAATAACACGGATCTACTTTACAGTATGAGTTTCATCAGCTGGAAAAACTTAATTTTGGGACTGGGACTCAAGGGATGTGATAATTTATGAAAAAGTAGTTTGAATGTAGTGAATTACCTTTTCAAAGTAACTATAGTTAAATCAATTATATTTAGTGAAGCTTTAGTGAAGCTTAATTTCTTTCAATGTGGAGTAATTGGTAGCTTGCTAAACTATATTTTCAGAGAAGCTTCCCTAACACTGTTGATATTATTCAGTGATGAAAGGGGAGCTGAATAGTTAATTTATTTGCAAAGTGAGAGTGAGAGAAACAATCTGCTTAATCCTCTCTGTGTGGGGGGGGTGTACAACGGTAGACCCCTTAAGGCATGACATTTGAATAATTAAAAACCTGTCCCTCTGTAAAAAACCTGGCCCATGTTACATATCATATGGTGGTAGTTTTTGCCTCGTTAGTTATGGTGGTAGATTTTGCCTCGTTCTTTTGGCTTGCTCCTCAAGAAATGTTGGCGGCCATGACAGAAGCCAAATGTGAGTTGGCTTGGGGGTGTGGTTGATGTGGGTGTTAATTGGGTGTGTCCTTGCAACTACCAAGACACACCCATCTATCAGAACCTTGCCCGCAGCTGTTTCCCCCCACTCATAGTTGAGTTCAATAACTACAGGCAGATGTATGTTGAGGTGCCGGAGGAAACTTTGAATAGGTCAGTAGCCTACAGAGCAATATGAGAAGAATGCAATTGCTGAATTTATGTAGATATTCTAAACTAAGTGTTTTGATAACTTTCAAATGTAGTAAGAGGTCCATGTAGAATAAACAACCCTTTACATAAAACCATAGAATCAGTGTTCTGCTGATATAACATGTGCACCTTTCATCAGATACTGTGCATATTGGCATTTTGTCTGGTGATAATGGGGCTACCTTGGCAAACATGTCAGAGTGGTAATATACCTTCCTGCGTGGTGCCCCACCAGGAGTTACCTGATCCTGGTCCTGGTACACTGGGTTTCTCCCTCCCCATATTGACTGATACCATTCAATTCAATAATAAAAAAAAGACAAGTAAAAGTTGTCTAGTAAAATGTTCATGCTGTGTCAGGTCTCTCTCCATTCAGATACATCAGTATCAAGCCTGTCTGTCATTCTGGACTTCATCACATCATATTGCAAGTATCCATGAGCTGGCTCCATACATGTTTCTGTGAACACATACACCCATAGTCAGGTAATAGGTAACAAACAGGTACTACAGTGCATTCGGGAAAGTATTCAGACCCCTTGACTTTTTACACATTTTGTTACATTACAGCCTTATTCTAAAATGGACTAAATACATGTTTCTCTTCATCAATCTGCACACAATACCCCATAATGACAATGCGAAAACATTTTTTTAAATTATCTTATTTGAATAAGTATTCAGACCCTTGCTATGGGACTCAAAATTGAGCTCAGGGGCATCCTGTTTCCATTGATCATTTGACCACAGGCCAAACTGAGTAAATCGGGGGAGAAGGGCCTTGGTCAGGATGGTCACTCTGACAGAGCTCCAGAGTTCCTCTGTGGAGATGGGAGAACCTTCCAGAAGGACAACCATCTCTGCAGCACTCCATCAATCAGGCCTTCATGGTAGAGTGGCCAGACGGAAGCCACTCAGCGGCAGGGACTGGGAGACTAGTCAGGATGGAGGGAAAGATGAACGGAGCAAAATACAGGGAGATGAAAACCTGATCCAGAGTGATCAGGACCTCAGACTGGGTTGAAGGTTCACCTTCCAATAGGACAACGACACAGCCAAGACAACGCAAGAGTGGCTTCGGGACAAGTCTCTGAATGTCCTTGGGTAGCCAAGCCAGACTTGAACCCGATCTAACATCTCTGGAGACCTGAAAATAGCTGGGCAGCGATGCTCCCCATCCAACCTGACCTAACTTGAGAGGATCTGCAGAGAAGAATGGGAGAAACTTCCCAAATACAGGTGTGCCAAGCTTGTACTCAACAGGACTTGAGGTAATCGATGAAAAAGGTGCTTCAACAAAGTACTTCGTAAAGGGTCTGAGTACTTATGTAAATGTGATATTTTTACATTTGCAAACATTTCTAAAAACCTGTTTTTGCCTTGTCATTATGGGGTATTGTGTGTAGATTGATGAGGAAAAACAATTTAATCAGTTTTAGAATAAGGCTGTGACGTAAGAAAATTGGGGAGAAGTCAAGGGGTCTGAATACTTTCTGAATACTTTCCAATCCAATGTATAACCAAGTTTCCATCCAAACGTTTTATGCGAGTAAAATACAAAAAAAGCTACGACAGTGCTACCCAGGAGCACGAGCACAGGACATCACAAAGCTTCTATCGGCTGTTTTACGACAGATGCCGGGAGCTGACACTGTCGTAGTCCATGTGGGGTCAAACTACATCAGGAGGGCTAGCTAAGAACATCTGAACATGGATTTTAAGGAACTTATTTTAGCCTTAAAAGGCTCCAAAAAACGGCCAATCATTTCAGGTCCATTTCAGGTCCAGTACCATCGTTGGGTGTGGGAGATTCAGCAGGCTACTGGCATTATACATCTGGCTAAAATATTATTGTAGCTCTGCTGGAGTCACTTTTATAGATAACTATGACACCTTCTGGAAACAGAAAATATTCTACAGGAATGATGGAGTCCATCTAAATCATCTTGGCTCCTGGACTCTGTCCGTGCATTTCAAGGCTAAGTTGAAACAATGACTTATCAATGACCCAAGACCAGCTCAGTTAATCCCTATCATTGTGACAATGAGTCGTCATAATGCTGCATCAGATGTACATTATCGGAGGGGCGTTGGCAGACACAATGTAAGTATCTTAATGTATGTCCCCCTAATTGCCCTGAATACCTCTGTTGATCCTACAGCTATTGTATGCAGTAATCATGAGCCTATGAACCAGAGTTACACTGTTAACACAGAGGCGGTGTGCCCTAGTAGGAAGACCACTTTGTGCAGCTCACCCTGCACTATCAGCTCCAATATAAGTAACATGAGCAAGTCTACTTCTGATAAGCCTCCCAGTAAAGCATTAAAAACCATCACGCAACCCAGAAAAGTGCTAAAATAGCCCATATTAACTTGCAGCCTGAGAAACAAGGTCCATGAAGTCAATAACTTGCTTGTAAACAGATGACGTTCATATTGCATCTCTGAAACTCACTTCGATAATGCCTTTGATGATACAGTGGTAGCAATACATGGTTATAACATTTACCGAACAGACAGAAATGCCAACGGGGGAGGTGTTGTCTATATAAAGCACCACATTCCTGTAAAGCTGAGAGAGGATCTCATGTTAAATACTGTTGAAGTAATATGGCTCACAGGTTCATCTGCCTCACCTAAAGCCCATTCTTGTGGGAAGCTGCAATAGACCACAAAGTGCTAACACTAATATGTGTGAAATGCTGACCTACGACAGGGAATTTTTACTAGGATTAAATGTTAGGAATTGTGAGAAAGTTTAAATGTAGTTGGCTAAGGTGTATGTAAACTTCCGACTTCAACTGTATATATATTTGTAATAAATGACAATTGCAATAATACTGAATAAAAAAAAATCATTTTTATTTTAACTTAATATTATACATTAATCAAATCTATTTCATCTCAAATAAATAATGAAAACACACAAGAAAGTAAAAGTGCATAATGTGCCATGTAAAAAAGCTAACGTTAAGTTCCTTGTTCAGAACATGAGAACATATGAAAGCTGGTGGTTCCTTTTAATATCAATATTCCCAGTAAATAAGTTTTAGGTTGTAGTTATTATAGGAATCATAGGACTATTTCTCTCTATACCATTTGTATTTCATATACCTTTGACTATTGGATGTTCTTATAGGCACTTTAGTATTGTCTTCAATTGTAAGATATCCAGACACAATGCATCTGACATCTACTGAAACACAACTAGGGGTCGTTCAAAGAGGATACCTATTCTGGTGAAACCTCCCTTCAATGAATACCACATCCTCTTTTGCAGATGCAATAGATAGAGTTCCTCCATACATAGTCAACATTAGCCTAATTTAGGTTAACATTTACCAATGTGTATGAGTTCATAGTAATTATCACAACTATTTATATGCTGATCATTGATTCACATCCATAAATTGATTCCATTTTTTATTTATTTTATTTTTACAATTTAAACAATTCCTTTCACTTTTTGATGTTTTTCTTTTCTCTCAGGTCAGTGACTCGGTCCTACTTCCGTAACTCAGTGGGGGGCCTGCTGGTGTTTGACCTGACTAACCGTGCCTCCTTTGAGCATGTGCAGGAGTGGCACGCAGAGGTGTGTGAACATGTGCAGCCCCACACGGTGCTGTTTGTACTTGTGGGCCACAAGAATGACCGGGTGGCCCAGGGAGAGCGGGTGGTGGGCCATAACGAGGCTGAGAAACTGGCAGGCCAGCTGGGGATGCCCTACATCGAGGCGTCGGCTAAGACTGGTCAGTGTGTGACGGAGGCTTTCGAGCTGCTGACCCGCCGGGTGTACCAGGGCTTGCTGAGTGGGGAGGTGCAGCTACAAGAGGGCTGGGACGGGGTGAAGTGCTTGGCTCCACGTGCAACCTTAGCACAGATACAAAATCCCAAGATCAATATATCCAACAACAGAAGGTGCTGTTCCTGAGTTGCTGTATTGTCATGTATGCCATGTCACAATGCCTCTCTTCAAAAACTGACTGCCATATTAGATAAAAGATCATAAAATAATCGTGACTTGAGGCTCTTCACCGGATGAGAATAAGTTTTACAAGATGGGCATTACCTATTGTGACAATATTTCAGAACATGGAAATAGACATAACACATGTAAAAGACTTGCAAGTGTGTGTTCAGGGACTTTTCTGAAGGTTGTTAGTTTGTCATCCAGAATCGAGAAACATTATCACAGTGGTATTACAGTTAAGGAAATCTAGTCAAATCTCTTTACCCTGAATAGTGATATACTGATGTAATCCATTTATGTAGAAAGTGAACTCCGAAATACTCAAGGTTCCAACAAATGAGAAAGAACATGACTTAACACTGAAATAAACACACATCAAATGCCAAGTGAAATATGAATCTTGTTTTATTTATGGAATAAAAAGGTTTAACTAAAACACGGCCATATGAAGTAAAACAAAATGTTACTGCTTCCCTACACATCCCCAAATAAGGACCATTACCCAACCCCATCTCACGGCAGTCTGGCGATACAAGCAATACTTCACATACTTATGATTTTTGAATAATAATCAGTTAATTGTTGACATCTTATGAAAAACAATGTCCTGGGTAATTTTCTAATGAACTATGAAGATGACATCAGATCCCTACAGCACACAAACATAGTGCCATGAAAGTACCCTGAAAACTAACTAACTGCAAAAGGTGTACATTTCTGATGTTAGATGAAGGGGGTTTATGTGACAAAAACTAAACGCACAACAGCAAACGCATGCCAGACAAAATCAAATTAAAAAAGTGGGAAAGAGTATGGTAACCACCACCATATTGAAGGTGTGTGTGTTTGATGCTTACCCCCTGAACAAAAATGTAAAGTTGAACAGATAATTCCAGAAAACAAAACACTGTCCAAAAACAACACTCCATACCTGAGTGTACATTTACACTGAATGAGAGAGTGTGTGATTTTGGCCAGTTTGTGGTGAAAAGCATTAAAAAGGACAAGATATCAAAATACTTGTGTGATAGTGGAGCTGACAAATCACACACAAAACCTGGGGGAGATGAAGACGTGGGTGAAACAATGTCCCCCATTATTAGAAATACACAGAGAAAAGACAAAAAGCACAGAGTGTTTGTGCGAGGCTGGTTCCAGGTCTTGCTACTTTTTGGTTGTTTTGCGGATCAATGCCATTCTCTGGATGAGACAAATGAAAAACATGCTCAATCACTATTGCACTTAGGTCATTTTTTCGTAGACATTCTTATCCAGAGCGCCTTACAGTCACAGTGCATTCAACTAAGGTAGTAAGACAACCACATATTAAATTATTGAAATTATTTTCAATACTTTCTAAACAAACAATACACCAAAAATAATATTTATTTAATACATATTCAGTGCTGTGAAAAAGTATTTGTCCCCTTTCTAATTTTCTCTCCTTTTGCATATTTTTGATACTGAATGTTATATCTTCAACCAAAACCTAATATTAGACAAAGGGAACCTGAATGAACCAATAACAACAATTACATAAGTACTTTACACCACTGGAAGTAAGTAAGTAAAAGTACTACCTAAGTAGTTTTTTGGGTTATCTGGAATTTACTATTTAAATGTGACAACTTTTACTTCACTATATTCCGAAAGAAAATTATTTACTTTTTACTCAATACATTTTCCCTGACACCCTAAAGTATTCATTACATTTTGAATACTTAACAGGACAGGAAAATTGTCAAATTCACGCACTTATCAAGAGAACATTCCTGGTCTGATCTGGCGGACTCATTAAACACAAATGCTTCATTTGTAAAGATGTCTGGCCCACTCTTCCATGCAGAACTGCTTTAACTCAGCAACATGTGGGTTTTCAAGCATGAACTGCTCATTTCAAGTCCTGCCACAACATCTCAATTGGGATTAGGTCTGGACCTTGACTAGGCCATTCCAAAACTTCAAATGTGCTGTTTTTTTGCCATTTTCATGTAGACTTGATTGTGTGTTTTGGATCATTATCTTGCTGCATGACTTCAGCTTCAGCTCACAGACAGATGGCCCGACATTCTCCTGTAGAATTATCTGATACAGAGCAGAATTCATGGTTCCTTCTATTAAGGCAAGTTGTCCAGGTCCTGAGGCAGCAAAGCATCCTAAAACTATCACACTATCATCCACCACCATGCTTGACCATTGGTATACGGATCTAACTGTGGAATGCAGTGTTTGGTTTTCACCAGGCATAATGAGACCCGTGTCATCCAAAATGTTATACTTTTGACTCATCTGTCCATAGAACATTCTTCTAAGAGTCTTGATGATCATTCAGGTGCTTTTTGGCACACTTGAGTAAACTTTTTCGATGAGATTTGGTTGTAGTCATTCCCTTTATCTAATAAAGGTTCCCTTTATCTAATATTAGGTGTTGGTTGAAGATACATTCAGTATCAAAAATAGAGAAATTCAGAAAGGGGGAAAATACTTTCACAGCACTGTACATTTAAATTATTGAACGTTTAGCACAATTCATTAGTATAAATTTCAACCCTGGGTGTGATCAAGATGAAAGTGTGACAAACAAACCTGTTTGTGGGCCTCTGTGGTACAAGCCTTCTTATACGGCCGAATCTCATCTGAACCATAGCCAGGAATCCACATGTTCCATTGGCGCTCTGTTGAGTGGCAGACAACACAGGGAGTGAGAATAAAAATCAAAAAGAAAATACACTCAACAGGAAATGGTCCATTAACTTCATTCACCTTTTATATGCATATCTTTAAAACTCAAAACTGCTTACACCCATGGCTCATTTTTGCCATAGAAAATGTATCATTCCAGTAATGGAGACAAACACTGCTTATGCCACAATAGTTGCCAGGGCTCTACAGTGAGACCATTTTACTCGCATATACACCAAAATATTTTTCTGTGCGACCTGCAATTGTTATTTAGAAGCACCAGTATGCCTAGAAAAATGAAGGATCCTAAATTTATTTGTGTGCGCCAACATTTCTCAACTGAGGCGCACACGTGCTCCTTGTAAAAAAGTTCAGCGTAGAGCCCTGACTGCAGCGGCTGCTGCTCCAACCATCAGCCAGTATCAGCCTTTACTCACCCAGGTGTAGCTGGACGTCCTTCACTTCTAAGGTGTTGGACTTGCGATGGCGGGCCAGCTGACAGGCAGCCGTCACCACACTGTCAATAAAGTCATCTGCAATCTGCAGCAGCATCTGAGAGGAAGACAGATGGGGGACCTCGGGTCACAAGTGGTGAGGCTTCAAAACATTGCATGCACTAGTCTTTGCCTTGTGGTTTTGGGACGCCATCTTCAGTGAAAGACACTTCTGAGCTACTGTAGTAAACATACCTCCTCCACATCCTCATCGAGCTGCTCATTGGGGTCAATCTCTCTTACTAGGTCCTGCAGCTTCTTTTTACTCAACACCTGAGTGGAGGGCAAACAGGTTGTTAGTCATAGTCAATGGTACACTTGAAGCGGTCAAGCAGAGTGGCTACATATGCTCATTGTACAACCTGAAACTTGGCTTCTGGCTAGGGAGATGAACATAGAAGGCATGTTTTTACAGAACCAATCAGCATGTGAAACTGAAGGATTGGTGTCAATATGTGCAAAGCCAAGTAGTAACTGTACCCTACAGTTTTAGTGAATTCTTTGAACAATTCTATTGAAAAACATCACCCAGCTGGAGTATACCATGGTCGTGTTTATTAGCTACCAAATGGAAGAATCCGAACTGAAACAGGGAGGGACTTCCTGTCCAATAAAAAGATACATTTTCATTTTCTGTCACAAAATTTTCCAGCATGCCCCAGGTTGGTGATGAGGAGATGGATATGAGGACTCACCTGACTTCCTTCTGGGCTGATTCTGCCGGCAGGGCCAGGTGTGCCCATCACCTTCCCTGGAGCGGCGGCGCTGCTATTGGCCATGCTGGTGGCGAGAGGTGGTGTTGAGGAGGCCTCGGCTTTCACGGTGAAGAAGTTGGAACGGTTGGACTGTGGTTGGTACTGGGTCATAATCTTCCAGACCTAGGATGTCAGATGGTGGTGCCTCTCTCTGGGTCTGCACTTTCGTCGTAAGGACCAGGTCCGTGAAACTGGAATAACAAGGGAAAAGTGTGAGACAAAAAAGCCCCTTTCACCCTCAATCAACAACACACAGAATGCCAGGGTGAGGGTAGACTGGTACATGGGATATGACTAGGGCCTTGTAAAATCTGCGTTGCAGACGGCATCCAGCCATTAAAACAGAATTCAACAATAAAAACAATTTTACTGAACTTAGTAGGAATGTACTAAATGTATGAAACATTAGAAAATGCAATACATTAGAAAATGCAATAATTTGCCCAAGTTAATCATAAGACATGAACAAAATGCATCCGTTATTCATATTTGCCTGCAACTTTTGGAAACGGCACAAAATGAGAGAAAGACTCTCATAAACCCTCTAAATTAAAATGTTAACTTCAAAATAGCCTATGCCTTCCTCACATAATGATATCATGATTACTTGCATCAATGCAATCACATGAACGCTACAGAAACATAGCCAACCAAACAAGGAACTATTGCTGGTGCACACTTGCATTAAAGGGTATGCATCACAACCTCAAAACCCACATTTCTTCTATTTTTCCACAGACCTCCAAAGTGGTCTCCTGGCGTTGTTGTGGACTACAATATTAAGTGTGATTTGAGCATAAAAACCTGAAACGGCTTGGAAAAAGAGAAACCTGGAAAAAAAAAATAATAATTTGGGGAAATATTCTACAAATCTTAGAGGGCCCTAGCCATATCATGACATTTAGGTAGTTATCTTTTTTTAAATGTCAGACTAGCTAACTAAAAACCTAGCATGATATTTCTATGGATATTTACTGGGTAGTTAATAAACAAATATCACACATTGCGGCTGGCAAACCAATAACATTACATTTACATTTACATTTAAGTCATTTAGCAGACGCTCTTATCCAGAGCGACTTACAAATTGGTGCGTTCACCTTAAGACATCCAGTGCAACAGCCACTTTACAATAGTGCATCTAAATCTTTTAATAGTGCATCTAAATCTTTTAAACGTTACACCGTCTGTCAGTCTTACATTATTATGGGCATATCAACACTCAGGTGACAGCTATGTTTGTTGACTAGCTAGCTGGCTATGTTTGTTGACTAAGCTAGCCTGCCGACTCATGTTAACTGGATACATATTGATTGAGCACATGTTGATTGTTTGATATCGTGAGACAAGCGTTGAATTTAACTAGAGGAAGCCGTAATCATGTTGAAAAACTAGTAATAAATGCATCACAACCACAGCTAATTTCAGTTAACATCCGTTAGTTAGCAGGCTAACATGATTTAGCTAGGTAACGTTAACGTTACAGATTTAGCAAAGATTCAGCTTGAAGACACAGCGGTCACATTGTCCATGGAATGGTCCAAGCAAACGTATATACATATATAAAATAAATACCTTTATATTTCACTCGAACGTTACATTTTAATGCCAAGCCATAAATGCAGCTAGCTTAACCTTAGCCGTCTTGCTAGCTAGTTATTAGCCAGCTAGATACCTGCTAACACAATATGGGGAGGATCTCAATTTCACCCGTTCCTTTCTTTGCCTCTTTTTCAAAAACCCATTGGGGGAGAGGGTCAGAAGGGCGGGACCTCTGGCTTTCTCATCCAATGGGTTTTTGAGAAGGGGAGAGGACGCGAAGAGTAAATGATTGAGATCTTCCCATAATCATAACGCTGTGCGAACTAGCTGGAAAAAAAATACATTTAATCTCCCCAAGAGAGATATAATATATATATATATATATATATGATTTAAATAATTACCTGACAAAACAAACACTATCTCTCCATGTTTTGAACTAGCAGATTTAAGGCCACACAACACAAACCCGTCTTTGGCTAGAAAGTCAGATTTTTTTCAGATCTTCCTATTTGAATAACTGTATTTCCGGTACACCCGAATTGACGTACTCCTGCCCCCAGTGTCTGATGAAGGAAATGTTGCTCAATCTACAATATGAATGTGAACGCTATCCCCAAAAACTGATATCACGTCTAGCCTAGTCAATAACCCACAACTGGTCAATGTGATTGTGTATGGGTAAATTTGGGCATAAAATAATTTAAGACTAAATAAAAATGATTGGTCTTAATGTTTTCTTCACACATCATTGTCTTTACCACAAGATGTCAACAAAGCACGTTTGTGTAATTTTTATTCAACCACAACACACACTTTTATCTCTGTACACAAACATTTGAGGCCCAGGAAATAGTGTTAAATATAATAGAAATAACTATATCCGTCACTGTATTTGTTTTTCCAGTACAAAAATATTCACTTTTCAGTGTCATTCAGTTCACTCTGTGAACATGAAGTTCCCCTGAAAATTATTTAAAAAATATCACAGTAAAAAAACAAAAATAGTAAGCATTATCTAAACAGATGAGAGAAATGGTGTCACAACTTGATACAAGATAATACACTGTAATCAGACAGTCATATTGCTGTTTCCAAGTCATGCTCTTTTTTGTACAGCTCCTGTAAGAATGATTTAAACTGACACTTCAATGAGCATTTCAGCTTTCAAGTATGTTAAACTTTGATTTGTAATTTATATTTTACTTTTTGTGCCGTTTTATTCACGGGAATATATTAGTTAATTGGAATCAATATATGCCATTAGACACATTTTCTTGTAAATAACAGGTCATCAACTTTGGACGGTACTGGTCATGAATGGTCCCTGCTTTGCCCATTACGGTGGCCCAAGGGGTGGGAGTGCCAAGCAGAGAGCAGCCAATGGTGCCACCAAGTGCAAACTGGTACACACAGACAATGAAAAGAATAAGGCGTGTACCAGGTTGGGCTCTATTCAAACCTTATTGTTGAAATTCAGGGTTACAGTGTGAATTAAATTGAAAGACAACGTTCCTGTGTTTAGCGGAGACTGCAGTCACAGTAAATGCTGCATGTATCGGCGCAATCGTAAATTACCTTTACATTTATAGCGTGCAATATGTAACACTTCAGCAATAGTGGTTGAGCTTGCTGTATTCAGAAAGGCTCCTCATATGGGTGCTGTAGCAGGGAGTCAGACAACAGGGGCTCAGGCTCAGTGTAGACCACACTGGCCGGGCGTGGGACATTTGCATGGAGAGACGTAGTGCAATAGCCATTGGGCAACTTTCTGTGAGAGGGGCAGTCATACTGGGCTTGGGTTATTGTGGTCCTTGTCCCTGTAGAAACCATAGGCAGTACATGTTTGTTGTTGTGTAGTGTCCCCTGTGGAGTTGCCAGATTGGGATCTGGGGGCTGGTCACTGAATGGGGTTGCATACTCGGGCTCCAGGGGCAGGGGCTCAGTGTGCTCTAGGAGCTTTCCAGGGGTATCATAGTGGTTGAAAGTGAAGGGGACGGTGTAGCCCTCCTCCACTGTGGGCCGGAAGGTGGAGCCAAGCTTCTGCCCCCAAGCCATCACATCTGGCTCTGCATAGTCTGGGCAAGCAGAAACACAACAAACATGAATGTGTCATAGAGCTCACATATTACTTCTAGTTCTATGAAGCACCAGAAACCCATACAGTGGCAAGAACAATGATATGAACCCTTTGGAATTACCTGGATTTCTGCTTAAATTGGTCATACAATTTGATCTTATATTAATCTAAGTCACAACAATAGACAAACACAGTCTGCTTAAACTAATAACTCAAACAATTCTAAGTTTTCATGTCTTTTTTGAACACACTGTGTAAACATTCACAGTGCAGGGTGGAAAAAGTATGTGAACCCTTGGATTTAATAACTGGTTGACCCTCCTTTGGCAGCAATAACCTCAACCAAACGTTTTCTGTAGTTGCGGATCAGACCTGCACAATGGTCAGGAGGAATTTTGGACCATTCCTCTTAACAAAACTGTTTCAATTCAGCAATATTTTTGGGATATCTGGTGTGAACCGCTCTCTTGAGGTCATGCCACAGCATCTCAAATCAGGTTGAGGTCAGGACTGACTGGGCCACTCCAGAAGGCATATTTTCTTCTGTTCAAGCCATTCTGTTGTTGATTTACTTCTGTCTTTTGGGTTGTTTGGGTTGTTGTCCTGTTGCATCACCCAACTTCTGTTGATAGCCTTACAATTTCCTGCAAAAAGTCTTGATAAACTTGGGAATTCATTTTTCCGTCGACGATAGCAAGCTGTCCAGGCCCTGAGGCAGCAAAGCAGACCCAAACCACTATGCTCCCGCCACCATAATTTACAGTTGGGATAAGGTTTTGATGCTGGTGTGCTGTGCCTTTTTTTCTTCACACATAGTGTTGTTTGTTCCTTCCAAACAACTCAACATTAGTTTAATCTCTCCACAGAATATTTTGCCAGTAAGCGCTGTGGAACATCCAGGTGCTCTTTTCCGAACTTCAGACGTGCAGCAATGGTTTTATTTGGACAGCAGTGGCTTCTTCTGTGGTGTCCTCCCATGAACACCATTCACTCGTCAACAAAGATGTTATTAGTTTCCAGAGAATTCTTTAAGTCTTAAACAGACACTCAAGGATTCTTCTTAACCTCATTGAGCATTCTGCTCTGTGTTTTTGCAGTCATCTTTGCAGGATGGCCACTCCTAGGGAGAGTAGCAACAGTGCTGAATTTTCTCCATTTATAGACCATTTGGCTTACTGTGGACTGATGAACATCAAGGATTTTAGAGATACTTTTGTAACCCTTTCCAGCTTTATGCAATTCAACAATTCTTAATCTTAGGTCTTCTGATATGTCTTTTGTTCGAGGCATGGTTCACATCAGGCAATGCTTTTGTGAATAGCAAACTCACATTCTATGAGTGTTTTATAAAGGGCAGGGCAACTCTAACCAACATTTCCAATCTCGTCTCATTGACTGGACTCCAGGTTAGTTGACTCCTGACTCTAATTAGTGTTTGGAGAAGTCTAGGGGTTCACATACCTTTTCCAACCTACACTGTGAATTATTAAATTATGTATTCAATATAGACAAGAAAAATACATTAATGTGTGTTATTAGTTGAAGCACACTGTTTGTCTATTGTTGTGACTTAGATGAAGATCAGATCGAATTTTATGACCAATTTATGCAGAAATCCAGGTAATTCCAAAGGGTTCACATAATTTTCTTGCCACTGTAGCTGAAGTACAGTTTAAATGTAACATCCTTAATTTCAGAAAGGGTAACAGGGGTTAAGAACTTGTCATGACAACATACCCCAGTACTGTACAAGCAGGGGCTTGGGCTCCCGAGTGTTGCTGTGGTCTAAGGCACTGCATCTCAGTGCTAGAGGCGTCTCTACAGACACCCTGGTTCGAATCCAGGCTGCATCACAACCGGCCGTGATTGGGAGTCCCATAGGGTGGCGCACAATTGGCCCAGCGAAGTCCGGGTTTGACCGGTGAAGGCCGTCATTGTAAATAATAATTTTTCTTAACAGACTTGCCTAGATTTTTTACAGTACTGGGGGTATGTTGTCATGACAGTAGGGCTCATAAAAATACATTCAAATTAAAGTGTTGCTCTGTACTCCCTCCAGCCATGTCTTGAAAGTGCCTCGCTCATACTCAGTAGGGCTCATATCATGGGCATTGTTGAGCCCCTACAAGAGCTCTGTGGCCACAAACAATGGCCGATCTCTAGGGACAGGGATGAGGGCTGACAGGGGAGGCCTCAGACCCTATCCCTCACCCAACCTCTGAGGGGGAGCTATTTTAATTAGAGATGCCTATAATTGTCTTAGCGACTGACCCTCTGTTCTGTTTATCACTGGCCTTCTCAGTGTAGTGCCCCTTCTTCTGTGGGAGGGAGGGGGAGGCAGTGCTTCCCTGGCATGAATGCCTTTTATCCTGCTCCAATTAAAGGGTCTCTTTCAGAGCGGGCTCCGCCGACCAAAGAAAGGAATGTTTATACTGCAATTGGGAGACGGACTAAGCGAAGGGGAAGAATGGGCAGCCCATGGAGAAAGCTGTTTGCTTGTCAAGCCTGGTCTGAGCTCTGCAAACTGGCCAGCCAAGTCAGAGGATGTGTGTGTGTGAGAGAGCGAGAGAGAGCGAGAGAACTTTGGATGAGGTTGGACTGAAAGATGGTGATGGACTCAGAGTCACAGATGGCTGGAGGGAGAGAGTTCCAGAGCCTAGGAGCAGCCTTGGGAAAGGCCCTGTCACCAAAGCTCTGGAGCTTGGACCTGGGGATGTCAAGGTGGCCTGCTGTGGTGGAACGGAGTGAGCATGTAGGTTGGTGCGGCAGGTAGCCTAGCGGTTAGAAGCGAGCCAGCAACCGGAGCGTTGCCAATTCGAATCCTAGAGGGCATTGCCTGCCGTTGTGCCCTTGAGCAATGACAGCTCACCGGGCACCCAGTGTGGCAGCCCCCTGTACTTCTCTAAAATCTGTTTATGTATGTGTGTCTTTCAGAGGGGTTGGGTTAAAAGCGGAAGTAAAATTTTGGTTGGACCTTGCGTGCAATTGATCAATAAAGTGATCTAAATCTTAATCTGACAGGGGAGAAGGGAGATACAGTAGTGAAGTTGCCAGCTTTGGTGAGGGTGGATTTGGTGCCTATCAAGAGGAGTTCCGTTTTATCACTGTTGAACTTGAAGTTTTGTTGCATCCATGTTTTTATTGCAGAGGCAGGATTCAATGTGGGTCAGAGGCTGGTTGTGGAAGGATTTGGTGCCGAGGTAGATCTGGGTGGTGTCGGCATAGCAGTGGAAATCAAGGTTGAAGTGACGGAGGATCTGACCAAGGTGGAGGATGTAGATAATGAAGAGTAAGGGGCCCAGCACAGAGCCCTGGAGGACACCCTGTGTAACTTCAGCTAAGTCTGAGTTGTGGCCATTGAGGGTCTGGTTTGTGAGGTATGATTGTAGCCATGACTGCGGTGCCCTCAACACCCAGACCCTGAAGCCTGGTGAGGAGGATCTGATGGCTCACTGTCAAAAGCGGCACTTAGATTGAGAAGAATCAGGATGTTGAGGGCACCAGCATCAGCAGAGGTGAGGAGGTCATTGATAACTTTGAGTGCAGTTTCAGTACTGTGGCGGTGAGGGAAACCAGACTGGAAGGGCTCGATTAGCAGGTGGGTTTGGAATTGGGAGGCAGAAGTCCATTCCAGAGTCTTGGCAAGGAAGGGAAGCAGGGTATAAGATTCACTTTTTGGTCCACCAGCCACTGTGGCAGGTAGATTAAAAAAAATATACCAGCCAATCAGATTTTTTACCAGCCAAAATGTTTGTTGTTGCCAAAATTACACCAACAAAACACAAAAAAAACAGATGAGCATGCTTTGCATTGTTTCTAAAACAATAAATGTATTACTAGTAAAAAGTAATGTGGTATATTGTTAAATTTCATTTCTTGTGACCCGAGTCTTTTAACCAAATATCACAAAAATGTTCACCTGCCCCTTTAAGGGGCGGAGGTTATATGGTAGGGCACCTCCAGTCATATTTGTGCCTGTGAGATTGAGTCTGACTAGTTGAAGCGTTGTCTTCTCTTCCCTAACAGTTGAAACTCAAACATAGAAAAACAGAGAGTTGGAGGGGGTTAACAGCTTTGATGTTGCAGAAGGAGAGGAGGCTTTTATCAATGTTGTGGGGTGTGTATGAGAGAAGAGAGAAATTAAGAATATTGTGGTCAAACATTGGGAATTGAGAAGGGTTAATATGAGTCAGGTTGAGGCTAACATAGCAGACAAGATCAAGTATCCCTTGATGTGAGTGGGAAAATTGTTGAGTAATATTGAAACGGTCCAGAACTGCAATGAGATGAATCCACGTGAATATTCATATGCCTAGCAATAGTAAACGGGGGGAGAAGGGCATGTGTAGTCCTGTTGCCCTGGCAGGCTAGCCTGGTCCTGGATCTGTTTGTGTTGTATGGCCTAGGAGTTGGCAAAACAGTACAAACAGACATGGAACCAGGCTAGGCTTGACATGCCGCTCTCATTTCAGGATTATGACTGCTATGTCTCTGGCTCTTGGTTTACTGTGAATACATCTGGCAAATAGCTAAATATATCCGAAAACTGCATGTCTTCTTTCTATTTTTTATTTGATTTAACCTTTATTTAAGCAGGGAGTCATGCTGGGACCACTGTCACTTTCGCAGATGAGCCTTGAACGAACACATCAATAAACAACCATTACACATCTATATACATCAATTACACAATACATTAAAAGCAAACACGAAAACCAAAACACAATCACATGCATCAAAAACATTCTTCAGTAAAAAGGCCCTCTAAAATGTAAGGACTTTTGAATATCATTCCACACACAAAAAACTTAAAGCAGATATATCTAACTCGGTGGAGAATGAAGGAATCTCCAGGGTTGGCCATCCGAGTCTGGGTCTGGTAACTTATAGATCTGAAGGTCTATAACGGGTTAAGGTATGGCGGAAATTTATGCAAGAGGGACATTATAGAGAAAAAGATTGTGATACAAGATTTTGTGTACTGAACCTATTGCCCGGAATAAATCACAATGTGCTATGATAAACTGCATCCAAAGGCTTCAATACAATGGCAACTGCCATAGTCAATAACCGGAATGAATGTTGACTGAATTATTTGTTTTCTGCTACAGTTGAAGTCGGAAGTTTACATACACTTAGGTTGGAGTCATTAAAACTCATTTTTCAACCACTCCACAAATTTCTTGTTAACAAACTATAGTTTTGGCAAGTCGATTAGGACATCTACTTTGTGCATGACACAAGTAATTTTTCCAACAATTGTTTACAGACAGATTATTTCACTTATAGCTCACTGTATCACAATTCCAGTGGGTCAGAAGTTTACATACACTAAGTTAAGTGGGCCTTTAAACAGCTTGGACAATTCCAGAAAATATGAGGTGTACCTGTGGATGTACTTCAAGGAGTACCTTCAAACTCAGTGCCTCTTTGCTTGACATAATGGAAAAATCAAAAGAAATCAGCAAAGACCTCAGAAAAAAAATTGTGGACCTCCACAAGCCTGGTTCATCCTTGGAAACAATTTTCAAATGCCTGAAGGTACCACGTTTATCTGTACAAACAATAGTACGCAAGTCTAAACACCATGGGACCATGCAGCAGTCATACCGCTCACCACTAGAGATGAACGTACTTTGGTGCGAAAAGTGCAAATCAATCCCAGAACAACAGCAAAGGACCTTGTGAAGATGCAGGAGGAAACAGTTACAAAAGTATCTATATCCAGAGTAAAACGAGTCCTATATCAACATAACCTCAAAGGCCGCTCAGCAAGGAAGAAGCCACTGCTCCAAAACCACCATAAAAAAGACAGACATCGGTTTGCACCTGCACATGGGGACAAAGATTGTACTTTTTTGAGAAATGTCCTCTGGTCTGATGAAACAAAAAAAGGACTGTTTGACCATAATGACAATCGAGGAAAAAGGGAGACTTGCAAGCCGAAGAACACCATCCCAAACGTGAAGCACGGGGATGGCAGCATCATGTTGTGGGGGTGCTTTGCTGCAGGAGGGAATATATTGAAGCAACATCTCAAGACATCAGTCAGGAAGTTAAAGCTTGGTCGCAAATGGGTCTTCCAAATGGACAATGACCCCAAGCATACTTCCAAAGTTGTGACAAAATGGCTTAAGGACAACAAAGTCAAAGTATTGGAGTGGCCATCACAAAGTCCTGACCTCAACCCTATAGAATATTTGTGGGCAGAACTGAAAATAGCTTGTGCGAGCAAGGAGGCCCACAAACCTGACTCAGTTACACCAGCTCTGTCAGGAGGAATGGGCCAAAATTCACCCAACTTTGTGGGAAGCTTGTGGAAGGTTACCCGAAACATTTGACCCAAGTTAAACAATTTAAAGGCAATGCTACCAAATACTAATTGAGTGTATGTACACTTCTGACCCACTGGGAATGTGATGAAAGGAATTAAAACTGAAATGAATCACTACTATTATTCTGACATTTCAGATTCTTAAAATAAAGTAGTGATCCTAACTCCCCTAAAACAGGGTATTTTTTACTAGGATTAAATGTCAGGAATTGTGAATAACTGAATTTAAATGTAGTTGGCTAAGGTGTATGTAAACTTCTGACTTCAACTGTATTTAACGAAAGGACCTGCTCCCATAGAAGAAACCGATTTGAATTCTTAATTTCTTAACTAATTCATCAACATCCTTTTTGAAGGACAGCTTTTCGTCAATCCAGATATTTATAAATGAGGATACCAGCAACGAGGGCACCATCCAAAGTACTTATGCATCAGATACATTTTTACTTGATTTGGAAAATAACATATACTTGGTTTTACCGGCATTAAGTTACAATTTCAGTTCAACAAAGGCTTTCTGCAGGACAGTAAAGGCCGATTGAAGATTCACTAGAAGTTGACGGAACATCCATTGATCCAACTAGAGGCTGGGAGAAGGTTAGGCAGTCAACTGGCTGACCAGGATCAATTAAACCACCATTTTGTTAAAATAAAAAGCCTGCCGAGATAAAATGCCGATGGAAAGCATCACTTGTCTCATTTTTCTCAGTAATGATGCCAGAGTCTGACACAACTTGCTTCGGCAGGGAAAGAGGAATTTCCACGCTTCAGTCCATTAACTGTTTTCCAAAATGTTTACAAATCACCAACAAGGTCTGAGATAAAACTTAGAAATTACCTAGATTTCGCTTTCTTGATTGAGGAATTGCCTTGAAACTATTACCTATCAGCTAGTCAGTTTTTCTAGCCTTGGCCCTCAGATTTATCATCATAGCAAGATCAGAAAGTTTTATAGAGAACCAAGGATTTATTCTATTTTTTACTCTAAGGCATTTAAAGGAAGAATGTTTGTCTGCCAGAGAGATAAACTAGATAGAACAATTCTAGAACTAATTCAGGGTCAGGCATGCAGCTGATAGAGGAAAGGTCAGAGTAATACATATCATGAAGAAAAGCTTAAGGGATATACCCAGCCTCACTGGCATGCTCATTTGAAAAGGCTGGGTTATTTGTACATTCTTACCATTGAGAGGAGGGTTGGGTAAAGCATCATGGACACTCCGCTCTAGATGGTAGGAGATAAGCTCAGAGTCAGAGCAGGGGAGGCTCTTCTCCTGGAAACTCTGAGAGGCTGCTGGACAGACAAAAACACTTTCAGAGAGGTCCTGGAAGAGTAGTAAGGGTAAAACAGTGAGCAATGCGCAAGAATACCTTTGGGTAAGGAAAACTTTTTCATGTGAGCAGCTTTTTTCCTAAAAAAGACAACAAGACAACAAATCAAATTAAATCGAACTACAATATAATGATTTATCATAACATCAGAATAACACTGGAAAGTATGTGGCACTTGTGTTATCTGGGCGTTTGTTGGCAGCTAAGGACTAGATTCTCAGATCCGCGCTAGTCGACATCCGCATAGCGGTGTCGGAGATGGCAGCGGTGTCTGAGGTGAATTTAACACAAGTCGGATGGGTGTGGCTTCGTAACAATGACCACACTAGCAGCCGCTCACCGCTTTGACAGCTCTAACGCAGTTACACCTCCGACAGCTATTGAGCTATTGCCGGTTAACACTTGATCTGATTGAAACTGATTCAAATATCAAGCATTGGGAGGATAGCCAGTGAGTGGGTGTTGGACTGCTAACTACATATGGTATAGTGTTAAAATACCTTCTATTCCACCAGACTCCAGCCAACAGACAACTGACACACAGGATCAGTCCGAGAACCACGCCCACCGCAACTATCACTGGCTGATTGGAGCCTGCAGGGCACAGGAGGAGTCATTAGCATGCTAGGCTGAAGGGTCAGCACAACAAACAACCACTGCTGAAGAAAGGCCAGCTTTAAACTTTCATTTAGCTATGTGCTTTATAACAATGTGAAGGAAGTCCAGTGTCAAGCAAATAAGCAATCTAACATCAAAATCGATACTGTCGTACAACCATTTTTACAGCTGTTATAAAAGGCATGGTGGCCCCAAGGCTTATTCCGATCAATCAAGTACAAATTAAATTCCTCAGAAACTGCTGAAAAACATAAAGTACTTTAAAAAACCATAGAGGCAATGCCTGCATCCGTGTGTAAATCTAATTGCCACAATACAAAAATCCATCTGTTTAGACTAGATGTCGGCCTTCCGCATCTGCGATGGAAGTTGGCAGAACTACAGCATTGTTTGTCAGACCAGGACACATCCCAGAAATCGGTCTTGTCATGATAATGTCTGTTTGGGCTACAAACTAATATGTGGAAAGATGACTTACACGAACACGATGGTGTTCTCCATTTTGCTCTACGACCCCCACAAGCTTCACGAGACTCGTCGGTACTACTGATCTGTCAATTGCCTTGAATTGCCTCTGTTTTTCCATGTATGAATACGTTATTCAATGTGTTTTTATGGGCTAAAAGCACTAGGGCCAAATTAAATGTTTAATTAAATAATATTCACATTTATATTTTTTATACCTAATCTCCTAAAATTCAAACTCAAATAGCAAAATGGTCCCCAAAAGGATTAGACTTTTAGGGGTTTGAACACATTAGGTACATACTCAGGCTTGAGTCCTTTATGATAACAGGGCCCTCTGTGGGGACTGGATTGAGATGAGGTGTTGTGCTAACATCAACTTTTAAGGATGGAGATCCTATAGAGAGAGTTGGAGGATATGATATGAATGGCATCCAGCATACAAGCTACATTCGCTCTTGCTGATGCCACAATTGCAATTTACCATACAATATAATGGAGAGTTTATTCTAGTGGCACAGCTGCTAAGAGCATGTAGTATTCACATCTTCTAGACTGTTTTTATCTGGAAGGTATGGTTGAGCCTTACCCCCAGCGGAGCGAGGCCTGGGGTGGATCTTGGGGAGAGGGCAGCCCAGGACCTGGACGTGTGCCGAGGCCCTACCTTGCCAGTTCTGGGGCTGCAGCCGGAGGTACCGGACTACCACCGGAGGAAACAGGCTATTGAGAACCCTCAGATGACCATCAGAGTGGGCTTCAAACACCTACAGGCCAAGAAGAGTGACATTAACGAAGCTAGTTCTCTTAGATGGCTAACAGTACTTCCCTGTTTTACGGCCTCCCACAATCTGTTTGCTCAGCGCAGCTAGGAAAACATAGAACAGATAGGAAATTGATCAGTAAATGTCGAAGAAAACATTGCAGGCAGCGTACCTTTTTCTCTCTGCTGAGAGCAGCTTTGTAGACTTTCCAGTTGTGGCGGTCTTTGCTAAAAAGGAGAACGTAAGATTCGATGTAGAAGTCAGCCGATCCCCTTGTTATTATTCCTGGGAAAACACAGCGTGTCTTTTTCAACACTCCAGACCACATTCATAATAGGCTACAAGGATTGTTTGGCAAATCTGACTAGAAGTCAGCCTATCAACATCACAGCTGGAACTGGAATTTTTTTTTCATCCAATGAATAGAGTTTTGAAATCAGCAAAATAGTATTTTGAGTTCAATGAAAAGACAGTGGTTTCTATCTTCCTATTTTCATTTTAATAACAACTCAACTAATTATAGTGGATGTAGTAAATTAGACTCCTATTTTGGCCATGAGGGGAGAAGAACATCACCTCATAAACTTTCACTGACCTGTGACACTGCTCTTGTCTGTAAGCTCTAGCTCCAGCCAGGGCTCCCGGTCACTACCATCCGATGCCCAGGGTAGTAAATGTCCCTCTGCATCCATGTTCTTAGGGGACCATAATACAAGCTGCCCCAGTCTGTTCACTTCTCTCCAGATGGAAGATGCATTGAAACCAGACACAGTCAGTTCATCATTACACTCTGTTGGAGAGGAGAGGCAAGAAGAGAGTTGAAGTGACAGAGGAACAGGGCCAGCTCTAGCTTTTTCGGGGCCCTAAGCATCTTGCGGAAAAACATTTGACTAACATCCCTTTTGAAAGTGTAGAGAAAATGTATGTTTTAAAGTTCATTTCCTGCAATTCTACACATTTTACTAAGGGAGGGAGAAAAAATGTTGCCGTTTTAAAGCACATTTCCTCCAATTCTTTTTAGGACTTATTCCATGTTAATATGATATCTGAGTGAAAATGACTAACAAAATCAATGGTGCGTGTCCGGTCGGATTTCGGACATGATTACTACAAGTTTAGTTAGCTGGCTAGACTTACTGCCAAATGCGAAAATTGTTCGTTGATATGGCTAATTGAGTGACTGACTGATAAAAAACTAAATAAAAACTGCAGATGCACAACCACATTTCAAAATTGCACCTGGTGGCCCTAAGCGACCGCTTATGTCGCTTATAACTGGAACCGGCCCTGCAGAGGAAGATAACTTGCAATAATGACTTGAACAGCTAATTTAGTCTGGCATTATATCTCATGGCTCCGCTTACCTTTGGTGAAGACCAGCTTCTTTTCAGACAGTGATCCCCTGTCAAAACAACAATGTTCATGAATGGCATCCCTGCATACCACAAGCAAGAGCGGATCCTTATACAGTAAGTGGCCCACATTTCAGCTACCCAATAACACCTACAGAGGTCCTGGAATGCTGATTAGATTACATGAAACGTTACCTTTCTGTAACAGCAAATATTAACAGTGTCATCATGAATAATGAATACGCATCCCTTTCTCCCAAACCAATATGATGTGGATAGAAACATACATCTTGGACAGAATGCCGTTGGCAAAGCTGGACTCATAAAGCGTGAGGCTCCTCCCACGGGTCACAGTGATCCGTCCTCCTAGGTTGTCTGACACCACCCCGGCATGGATCGCAGCTTTGCACAAGACTGACGTCTGAGTGGGGTGGGGGAATGTGTGTGTGTGTTTGTGAGAGAGATTTAGAGAGAGAATAAGAGAAAGAGAACAAATAGTTTCAATAAACTATTGCAGCTCTCCACTGTTTAGCCTTCCTCGTGTGGCCCAGTACAACCGATGTCATTATCACAAGGCTGAGTTGATGAGGAAGTGAAACTGGAGCTGAGGCAGCATACTCACATCTCTGTAACCCTGCTCAGAGTGACCACATATGTCCCCCGTCACATCCTTACACCCAGCAGGACAGTACACACTGGAGAAGAGGAGTCACGTGTCACAGAGGTCCACCATTTCACACACAGTTTCTCTATAGCCATATGTTAAAAATTCCTCAACAAGCCTGTAAAGACAAAATGTAGTTCACAGCAAAAACAACACTGAGAAGTGACTACTGAAATAGCCAGAGTTGTCCACTTACCTAAACTGCTGAGAGATAAAATGTGTTCCTCTCTGTCGACACGAAATGAGACCTGGTATTGAAATCAAATAGAATATGGGTTTGTAAACAAACAAAACAAAAAACATCTGTCCACTCTCAGGATAATTCTAAGGAACTTCGCAATAGACGGGTGAGTAACAAACAGACAGGCACACACATACATGCACATATACAGACGCACATACACTATACACACACATGCACGTACAGGGGACTTGTGATTGTTACTGTAGATGTGACTAAGTATTTTGTCATCTGTGAATTAACTCAGAGCAGAGAGAATGCCTCTTGTGTGTTAACATGACAGAGTGCAATTTGTGGCACTGGCTCCAGACATAGCTGCATTTCATAAACAACTGAGTAAATAACAGGAAACAGGGATATACAAACCACTTTAGCACGAATTGGAGAAACAACAATCTTTAAAACGCACACTATTTGTGGCTGTAAATTGGGTAAAAGGTCATTTTATGACCCCAAAAAAGATCAATGTACACATCGCTAATTGTCACACTGGTATAAATGAGTCGGGAGACAGGCGCAGGAATGCGTAATCATTTTTTAAATTAAGCCCCAAATTACAGCGTGCCGTGTAAAGGCACGGTGACGAAGACCAAACAAACACGTCACAAAAACACAGGGCTGAAACCCCCCAAAAATAACACTAGCGCACAATGATTATCATCCTGGATGAGACCCGCAATCATCTGCGCAATCCACAATGGCGCGAAAGCCCAAAACACACAGCACAGGTACTCACACGCACTAACAGACATAGTAACAATAATTGACAGCACCATGGTGAACATAGAGCACATATATACAAATACAATCAGTGAGAATAGGGGCCAGGTGTGCGCAATGAAAGTTCCAGAGGGATCCGTGACACTAATTCTACTATCAATGAGGCAATGTCAAGTCAAAACATCTCCTTCTTTTGGGAATGATTTTCACAAGTATGTGGTACATTTTTACAATTTGAAGCACAAAATTCAAAACAGATAATCAAAAAGGCTCATGTTTCAAAACTCTAAGCACATTTTCAATTGACTGAGTACAACAGACACATTCACAAAGTCACTTGTTTACTGCACCAAATCACTAATTTAGTTTGGACACATATTCAATCTAAGTATTGTATCTGCTTTTCAAAATGCAATATTCAGTTCACATTTGATATGATTTTCTTGTAATTTGTTAACAATACAATACAGCAGCGACTCTTCCTGTGGTCCTGCAAAATTAAGCTAGTTTTAGAATTTTAAAAACATTACAATACATTCACAACAGATTTAACAACACATTAAGTCTGTACCCTCAGGCCACTACTCTACTACCATATATCTACAACACAAAATCCATGTGTACATGTGTGTATAGTTGTATGGTATCATGTCTCTGTATGCATGTGTCTGTGTCTGTGTTTGTGTCACTTCACAGTCCTCGCTATTCCATAAGTTGTATTTTTATTTGTTTAAAAAAAAAATCAAATTTTACTGCTTGCATGAGTTATTTGATGTGGAATAGAGTTCCATGTAGTCATGGCTCTATGTAGTACTGTACGCCTCCCATAGTCTGTTCTGGACTGTGAAGAGACCTCTGGTGGCATGCTGTGTGCCAGTAGTTCAAACAGACAGCTTGGTGCATTCAAAAAAGACTCACAAATATTTAATTTTACTAGGCAAGTCAGTTAAGAACAAATTCTTATTTTCAATGATGGCCTAGGAACAGTGGGTTAACTGCCTGTTCAGGGGCAGAACGACTTTGTCAGCTCGGGGATTCGAACTTGCAACCTTTCGGTTACTAGTCCAACGCTCTAACCACTAGGCTACCCTGCCACCCCAAATACTAGTAGTGATGAAGTGAATCTCTCCTCCACTTTGATTAACATGCATATTATTACTGTTAGCTCTCGTACATTCAAGGGCCAGACGTGCTGCCTTGTTCTGAGCTAATTGCAATTTGTCCATGTGCGACAAAACTAGGGCCTGTAGGACCTGCCATGTTGATAGTGCTATTAAGAAGGAACAGCAGCACTTTATTATAGACAGACTTTTCCCCATTTTAGCTGCCGTTGTATCAATATGTTTTGACCATGACAGTCGACTTGCTCAATTTGCACATTATTCATTAGAAAAGTTGAGGTTTAGGGTTTAGTGAATGATTTGTCCCAAATCCAATGTTTCTTCACAGATTTTCAGAGGTGATTAAAGATGAGCTTGCAGCCAGGGAGCTGCCCATGGATCTCGACTCCCTCATAGCCTAGACCATCCGGAACGTAGAAGGGAGAGTGGGTCTTTTCCCTGTCGCCCTTGCTCGTCCTCAAATTCCCAACTCGCCTCCAAGGAATCGCGGAAATCCCTGAAGTCTACATTTCCAAGAGAATCCGGTGTCACCCGAGTTCCCTCGGAGATCACCGAGGGCTCTCGACTAGCCTCCTCCGGAGCCTATGCAACTGGGCAGGGCTAGATTGTCTCCTGCTGAGTGCTTACATAGACTGAACACCAAGAGCTGTCTGTATTGTGGAGCTAAGGGACACTTCTTATTTAGCTGCCCATTAATAGACCAGGCTCATCAGTAGGTACGAGTACACTCGTATCCCCCTATGCTACCTTGTTGTGGTGAGACCAGTCCAAATTCATTCGGGTGCTCATTGACTCTGGGGCTGACGAGACCTTTATGGACACTACCCTTGTGTCAGAGCTGGGTATCTCCACTCAACCCCTTTCCATCCCGATGGACGTTAGAGCGCAGGATGGGCGCTCTATTGACAGTCACCCACAATATGGTTCCTATCAACCTGTGAGTGTCAGGCAACCACAGTGAGGCTATGCAGTTTCTGCTCCTGGAGTCTCCTCATGTACCCATGGTTTTGAGGTTTTAATGGCTCCAGAGGAACAATCCCCTAATCGACTGGGCTACGTCTTCCATCATGGGTTGGAGCCTATTTTGCCATGCACATTGTCTGAAGTCGGCACAGCCTGCCCCAGGACATCTTCCTGCGGGCTTGGGTAAAGCCTTGGATCCCTCTGCCATTCCCGCAGAGTACCAGGACTTACGGGAGGTTTTCAACTCTGGCCGCTCCACATCTCTTCCTCCACATTGGCCCTACGACTGCGCAATCGACCTTCTCCCCGGCACTGCACCGCCTCGGGGGAGACTTTATTCCCTGCCGTGTCCGGAGACCAACGCGATGGAGGGATACAATGAGGACTCTTTCGCAGCAGGGATTATGTGTCCCTCTGTCTCCCCCCCAGCGCAGAGTTCTTCTTTGTGGAGAAGAAGGACAAGACCGTGTATCGACTACCGGGGCCTTAATGATATTATGGTTAAAAACTGTTACCCGCTACCAATCATCTCCTCAGCTTTCGAGACTTTCCAGGGAGCAGTCATCTTCTCCAAGTTGGACCTTCCAAACGCCTACCATTAGGTTTGGTTACGGGAAGGAGACGAGTGGAAGACAGCCTTTAACAAGACTGGTGGGCACTACTAGTACCTGGTGATAACATTCATTCGGACTGACCAACGCTCCCACAGTGTTCCAGGCCCTTGTCAATGATGTGCTCCGTGACATATTGAACCGATTTGTGTTTGTCTACCTCGAGGATATCCTAATTTATTCCCGGTCAGCTCAAGAGCATGTCCTCAATGTCCGACAGGTCATCCAGCGTCTCCTGGAGAACCAGCTTTTCGTGAAGGCGGAGAAATGTGAGTTCCATTGCTCCACCATATCCTTCCGAGGATACGTCATCGCTGCAGAGAATATTTAGATGGACCCTGACAAGGTGAGAGGGGTGGTGGATTGGCCTCAATCCATATCCAGAGTGCAGCTGCAACATTTCCTGGGGTTTGCTAATTTCTACCGTCGTTTCATCTGGGGTTACAGCACCCTTGCTTCCCCGCACTCACCTCTCCCAAGTTTCCATTCTCATGGTCTCCAGCAGCTGACTGGGCGTTCTCAGACCTTCAGCACGTCTTCCGTAATCCATGGACTTCCCGTCGCCATGGTCAAGACCACCGGACCCCTGCTCCCCGCTACTGTCTTGGGCAGAGGGTATGGCTTTCTACTCGGGATCTGCCCCTCTGGGTGGAGTCCCGCAAACTTTCCCCTCGTTTTATCGGCCCTTTCCCCGTCTCTAAGGTCCTTATCCCTTCTGCTGTTGGCCTGCTGTTGCCCCGCACCCTCTGTATACACCTAACTTTCCATGTATCTAGAATTAAACCCCTGTCTCATAGCCCTTTGTCTCCTGTTTCCATCACTCCAACACACATATGAACATTGGCGTACAAATTCAATTGGTGTAAACGTGTGCATACATTAAACTGACTTCATGCCTGTGACTCCATCAACTCTAATGCTGGACTTGAATGCAACTGGGTATGAAATTACAGCATGTTTCCAGTCTCTTTGACACCTCAGTAATGGCTGTTTGTGCCTTTCAACTTGCTTAGCAGCACTTTGGGGGTTACCAGTGATGTAGGTGACGAGCAGAAAAACAACAATTATGATCACAGTGGGTGCTCTTCAGCACTGTTGTTTACATCAATGAGGTAGGGCCACTGTAAAAAAAAAATACAACTTAACCAATTGCTTAATCAGTGTTTTTCTGAGTTGAGTGGCCTTCAAATGGACAAGAATTTGAGCTAAGGTGTTCACATTTGTTCACTCAACAAACTCTGCTCAAAGTGAGTGAATTTGAAAAATCTTGTTGAGTAAAATTACAAATTCATGTTAACCCTTGGAAGGCAACACTCTATGTTGGTTCAGCTATATACCCAAATGTTGAGTATGCTGAGCAATGTTGAGCAAACTCACAATCCTATTGCAGCTTGACAATTGTCTGTTGAATCAACTTTATTTTTGTCTATTTAAAAAAAAAATTACAGTGTGGGTCATTGCTTTCACTGAGAAAGTTCCACCGCAGAGCTACTGTGCACATGTGGGAAAATAATATATTATCATCAACATTCTGTGTGTAATGTGATTGTATGATGAATTAATTAAATTAGATGAAGCATTTCCATATGTAGCACAGTGGTATATACAAAGGTAGCTATAGAAAGTAAACGTGTGAGCAGTGTGTGATGAATTGGGCCATACCTGAGTGTTGGTCTGTGGTGTAGGAGAACAGGAACCCTCGGCCTGAGTGATGGGGGCCAGAGTAGAATACTATTGTCACCTCATTGCTGTTTATAGTCACATTTTTCTCTGAGTCTTCAAGCTGTCCACACAGGGGGCCTGTGGATGACAGACAGGCATGCATGTAAGAACCCATACGCCACACACACACACACACACACACACACACACACACACACACACACACACACACACACACACACACACACACACACACACACACACACACACACACACACACACACACACACACACACACACACACACACACACACACACAAATATGACCAAGCTGGAGGCCTAGAGGCAGGGCAGTCTGGCTTTACGCACTATGCTAGTGTGTGGTCTCCTAGTCATGTTTGTGTAGTACTGCAGACCATCCATGCTTGTGTGAACAGATGACATGAAGTGAGCTCCAGAACAGCATGAGGTTGCCCCTGTGGAATCCGCTAATAAAAACAATATAATAAGCAGGGTAACTGAATAGTTACAGCCTCTGGAATTGTCATCTAATATCTAGGAATGGCATCATACCCTTGTGCCCACAAGGTATGGCTGGATGCACCATAGTGGTGTAGAATCGGCAGAGATGCATTGGCAGTGACATTGTGTTTATGTGCTCTCTGCAGTCTACACTTTATGGCTTTTACTAGTAGCAAAGATAGGTTTCGAATTAACTACTTACCTCTTAGGGCTGCAGCCCTGTACAGGGATCAACATCAGCGGAAATCAGCGGAAATTTCAGAGTGACAACTAATAGTACTCGATACAACTCAAACTTTCATTAAAACACACATGCAGGGTACTCAATTAAAGCTACACTCGTTGTGAATCTAGCCAACATGTCAGATTTTTTAAATGCTTTTCGGCGAAAGCATGAGAAGCTATTATCTGATAGCATGCAACGCCCGAAATACCCAAAGGGGACGTAAACAGAATAATTAGCGTAGCCGGCGCTACACAAAACGCAGAAATAAAATATAAAACATTCATTACCTTTGACGAGCTTCTTTGTTGTTACTCCTATATGTCCCATAAACATCACAATTGGGTATTTTTTTTCCCGATTAAATCCGTCCATGTATACCCAAAATGTCCATTTATGAAGCCCGTCTGATCAGGAAAAACTGCTTTCAAAAACGCAACGTAATTTTTTTAAATTAAAAAAGTTGCCTATAAACTTTGACAAAACACTTCAAACTACTTTTGTAATCCAACTTTAGGTATTAGTAAACGTTAATAATCGATCAAATTGATCACGGGGCGATCTGTATTCGATAGCAGCAAGTCTTGAAATCATGGTCCATTTTCTCCCTTTCATAACTTCCTCTGGTGTACCCGAAGACAGGAAGTGCCTATTCCTCATCTAACCAAGGATAAACTTCAGGCCAATTGCCAGTACTGGCGACATCGTGTGGAAGCTGTAGGCATTGTAAACTGGAAGCTATCTATTTTCCCTTGCCATAGACAATACAGAGACTGGCGGAGGGATATTTTTTGTGTGTTTTTTGTGAACAGTTTTCCTTGGGATTTTGCCTCCTACACACGTTCTGTTATAGTCACAGACATGATTTAACCAGTTTTAGAGACTTCAGAGTGTTTTATATCCACACATACTAATCATATGCATATACTATATTCCTGGCATGAGTAGCAGGACGTTGAAATTTTGCGCGATTTTTAACAAAAAGCTGAAAAAATTCGCAGCCTCCTTAAAAGGTTTTAACAGAAGAGACAGATCAAGTGGTCCATCAGAAGTGGGTGGATTTGTCTTAATGACAAGCATTAATTCAGTCAGTCAGAACTTGAGTGAGAATTCAAAATGTCACTATAAAATAGTTTGTCAATAGCATGTACAGTAAATCCCTTGTAAAAGTAGAGACAAGCACATAGCCAGCCAGGTCTGCGGCCCTGTGTGCACTGGAGAGTCTTACCCAGGCTGGGAGCTCCGTTGTTGGGTGTGATGGTGAGGGAGCCATTCCTGCAGCCCGGACTCCTTTCCACGTCAAAGTCCCCAAAGAGGAGGTGCAGTGTACGTCCCTTCGGAACTCGCAGTCTCCACTTACACCAGGAATCAACAGGGTAGGTCCACGGGTAGTTCTGAGAGGCCAGGGTGCCACTCTCTGTGGCCATCACAGTGTGCCCGCAGCCATTGCCTGAAATATGAAGACAACCAAACTTACAGTTATAACAGTTATTGTACTTGTACATAATACATCTGCCATATATGCAATGGTTTGGTGGCTAATTCCAGGCAAATGATATATCCTAACACTGTGTATGGTAATGTTGCTTTGGCATCCAGGGTAAATCCACAGTAATGTCAAATTTCCACACAAGTACGATAATGGCTATTTCCAGGAAATCCTTGGCCGCATGGTGTGTAGGTGTGAGAAATGAATGAATACATGACTAGCAGTGTAGGCAGTACGGCGGGGCAGCTGTGGCTTGTTAGCAGAGGGGACGGCCAAGTTCCCCACTGTTTAGTCACAGTACATAACAGGGACTTTCATTAATGATGTTAATACGGTAAGGACACTATTTAGAGCTCTGTTAATTATAGGGCTCCTTTCCCAGACAAAGTGAGTAATAGGAGTCTCCAGGGAGGGAGCACTGAGTGTGCGCAGTAGAGCAGGAGATGTTTACACTCCTGAGATCATAACCGCAAAATGTCCTAAAACAACCAGCTGCTGAAGCAGTCCTCCTCAACACTGTTGGACACTGCTTACAGTGAAACAAGATTGAAGGCCCTATGCGATCAAAACTAAGTGGAAAATACTATTATTCAAAGGCAAAGAGAAAGTGTGTTTGATTGTGTCATTTGTGTCATTTGAATCCAAAACTGCAATCATAACTCTTTAACGGGTTAACATGTTTGTTAACATGTTTGATTGAACAATACCCTCCTTACAGGGGCTAATCCTTAATACTACAGAGTGTTGAGCAAACTCATCATCCTTCCACTCTGTTTCTATTTCATTTTAATCAATGTTTTCCTGCTAGTTCTCTGTCGTACCTCTTCTTATTGCCCTATTCTTACATTTTTCCTATTTATTTTTAATTTGTACTTTATTTAACCTTAATTTAGCTAAGCAAGTGGGTTCAGAATAAAATCTTATTCACAATGATGGCCTACCACAAAGCAACAGGCCTATTGCGGGGATGGGGGCTTGGATTAAAAATACAAATAAAATACAAATATAGGACAAAACACACATCACGACAAGAGAGACAACACAACACTACATAAAGAGAGACCTAAGACAACAACACAGCATGTGGCTATGACTAACTATTTTTTGTAACGGAAAGAACTCAAATATTTAGCTAGACACATTCTTAATGTGACTGTTTGGATGAGTCAGTGCATTAGGTCATAGAGGTAAGTGCTGTGGGGTTGGCTGGCTGGATTAAAGTTGTACTGTGGTCAAACCAAGGACACCCACGCTCCCAGGGTAGACAGAAAGAAGCGCAGTTCTCCCTTGGGTTTAAAATTAAGTTTGCGTGAAGAGTTGGTGGTCTCTGTTTACTTTCCACTCAAATGTCACATACATGTCACATACACGTCACACTGGTTAGCCTTTCCTGTCCGGCTAAGAGACTCTTCCAATCATAGTACATAACATTCTATCTTTCTTTCTTTCTCCTCTCTCTTGCTTTCTTTCTTTCTTTCTATCTATCTATCTCTCTCTCTCTCTCTCTCTCTCTCTCTCACGTCTCTCCCCCTTTCTCTAACTATCTCCCATAACTTCTCACCGCTACCGCCCCATTTCCTGTCCCTTAGGATTCACTGGAAATGCCAGCGCGACAAACTGTAGCTGTGGGCAACAGAGCGTGGATCTGTGTCACCATCAAGTCTGCTTGGGAGCAGTATTCCTTGTATTCTGGGGACGTTTTTGGGTTGGCAGGCTGAGCTTCCCCCCTACACTCCTCCCCTCTCACCCTGTCTTTGACCTGGCCTGTCTCATGAAGGTCTTGTCTAGTGGGGCTCTCTCTCTCTCTCTTTCCCCAGTGCTTGGGATCAACCTAAGCTTTAACTCATGCGTTATAGCTGTTGGTTGTTCCATGGAGTGAATAGTCTACCCCCTGGCATTCCTGCTACTGGCCCATACGTGCGTCCTGCTTTTAGGTCTCTCTTGACAGACTGGGCTTTCTGACTGTCTCAGACATATAATCAAACGTTTAGATTATGATGGATATCCTTCTGAAAACCCTCACCATCAGGGGTAGAAAAACCAAAAGTAACAACACAAGTTTTTAGAACACCTACTCATTCAAGGGTTTTCCTTTATTTTGACTATTTCTTACATTGTAGAATAATAGTGAAGACATCAAAACTATGACATAACACGTATGGAATCATGTAGTAACCAAAACATTGTTTTATATTTGAGATTCTTCAAATAGCCACCCTTTGCCTTGATGAGCTTGACCAGCTTCACCTGGAATGCTTTTCCAACAGTCTTGAAACAGTTCCCACATATGCTGAGCACTTGTTGGCTGCTTTTCCTTCACTCTGCGGTCCGACTCATTCCAAACCATCTCAATTTGGTTGAGGTCGGGTGATTGTGGAGGCCAGGTCATCTGATGCATTACTCCATCACTCTCCTTATTGGTAGAATAGCCCTTACACAGCCTGGAGGTGTGTTGGTTCATTATCCTGTTGAAAAACAAATGATAGTCCCACTAAGCCCAAACCAGATGGCATATCGCTGCAGAATGCTGTGGTAGCCATGCTGGTTAAGTGTGCCTTGAATTCTAAATAAATCACAGACAGTGTCACCAGCAAAGCACCCCCACACCATAACGCCTCCTCCTGCTTTACGGTGGGAAATAAACATGCAGAGATCATCCGTTCACCATCTCATCCGTCTCACAAACACGGCGGTTGGAACCAAAAATCTACAATTTGGACTCCAGACCAAAGGACAAATTACCACCGATCTAATGTCCATTGCTCGTTTCTTGGCCCAAGCAAGTCTCTTCTTCTTTTTGGTGTACTTTAGTAGTGGTTTCTTTGCAGTAATTCGACCATGAAAGGCCTTCACACAGTCTCCTCTGAACAGTTGATGTTGAGATGTGTCTGTTACTTGAACTCCGTGAAGCCCTTATTTGGGCTGCAATTTCTGAGGCTGGTAACTCTAATGTACTTATCCTCTACAGCAAGAGGTAACTCTGGGTCTTCCATTCCTGTGACGGTCCTCATGAGAACCAGTTTCATCAAATCGCTTGATGGTTTTTGCGACTGCACTTGAAGAAACTTTCAAAGTTCTTGAAATTTTCCTTATTGACTGACAATCATGTCTTAAAGTAAAGATGGACTGCTGTTCTCTTTATTTATTTGAGCTGTTCTTACCATAATATGGACTTGGTCTTTTACCAAATAGGGATATCTTCTGTTTACCCCCCTACCTTGTCACAACACAACTGATTGTCTCAAACGCATTAAGAAAGAAAGAAATTCCACCAATTAACTTTTAAGAAGGCACACCTGTTAATTGAAATGCACCAGCTTCATGACGACCTCATGAAGCTGGTGGAGAGAATGACAAGAGTGTCCAAAGCTGTCACCAAGGCAAAGGGTGGCTATTTGAAGAATCTCGAATACAAAATATATATTGATTTGTTGGACACTTTTTTGGTTACTACATGATTCCATACAGTTGAATTTGGAAGTTAACATAAACCTTAGCCAAATACAGTGGGGAGAACAAGTATTTGAAACACTGACGATTTTGCAGGTTTTCCTACTTACAAAGCATGTAGAGGTCTGTAATTTTTATCATAGGTACACTTCAACTGTGAGAGACGGAATCTAAAACAAAAATCCAGAAAATCACATTGTATGATTTTTAAGTGATTCATTTGCATTTTAATGCATGACATAAGTATTTGATCACCTACCAAACAGTAAGAATTCCGGCTCTCACAGACCTGTTAGTTTTTCTTTAAGAAGCCCTCCTGTTCTCCACTCATTATCTGTATTAACTGCACCTGTTTGAATTCGTTACCTGTATAAAAGACACCTGTCCACACACTCAATCAAACAGACTCCAACCTCTCCACAATGGCCAAGACCAGAGAGCTGTGTCAGGACATCAGGAATAAAATTGTAGACCTTCACAAGGCTGGAATGGGCTACAGGACAATAGGCAAGCAGCTTGGTGAGAAGGCAACAACTGTTGGCGCAATTATAAGAAAATGGAAGAAGTTCAAGATGACGGTCAATCACCCTCGGTCTGGGGCTCCATGCAAGATCTCACCTCGTGGGGCATCAATGATCATGAGGAAGGTGAGGGATCAGCCCAGAACTACACGGCAGGACCTGGTCAATGACCTGAAGAGAGCTGGGACCACAGTCTCAAAGAAAACCATTAGTAACACTGTCATGGATTAAAATCCTGCAGCGCACGCAAGGTCCCCCTGCTCAAGCCAGCGCATGTTCAGGCCCGTTTGAAGTTTTCCCATGACCATCTGGATGATCCACAGGAGAAATGGGAGAAGGTAATGTGGACTGATGAGACAAAAATAGAGCTTTTTGGTCTAAACTCCACTCGCCATGTTTGGAGGAAGAAGAAGGATGAGTACAACCCCAAGAACAACATCCCAACCGTGAAGCATGGAGGTGGAAACATCATTCTTTGGGGATGCTTTTCTGCAAAGGGGACAGGACGACTGCACCGTATTGAGAGGAGGATGGATGGGGCCATGTATCGTGAGATCTTGGCCAACAACCTCCTTCCCTCAGTAAGAGCATTGAAGATGGGTCGAGGCTGGGTCTTCCAGCATGACAACGACCCGAAACACACAGCCAAGGCAACTAAAGGAGTGGCTCCGTAAGAAGCATCTCAAGGTCCTAGAGTGGCCTAGCCAGTCTCCAGACGTGAACCCAATAGAAAATCTTTGGAGGGAGCTGAAAGTCCGTATTGCCCAGCGACAGCCCCGAAACCTGAAGGATCTGGAGGTCTGTATGGAGGAGTGGGCCAAAATCCCTGCTGCAATGTGTGCAAACCTGGTCAAGAACTACAGGAAACGTATGATCTCTGTAATTGCAAACAAAGGTTTCTGTACCAAATATTAAGTTCTGCTTTTCTGATGTATCAAATACTTATGTCATGCAATAAAATGCCAATTAATTACTTAAAAATCATACAATGTGATTTTCTCTCACAGTTGAAGTGTACCTATGATAAAAATTACAGACCTCTACATGCTTTGTAAGTAGGAAAACCTGCAAAATTGGCAGTGTATCAAATACTTGTTCTCCCCACTGTACATTTTAACTCGGTTTTTCACAATTCCTGACATTTAATCCTAGTAAAAATTCCCTGTCTTAGGTCAGTTAGGATCACCACTTTATTTTAAGAATGTGAAATGCCAGAATAATAGTAGAGAGAATGATTTATTTCAGCTTTTATTTTTTTTCATCACATTCCCAGTGGGTCAAAAGTTTACATACACTCAATTAGTATTTGGTAGCATTGCCTTTAAATTGTTTAACTTGGGGCAAGCGTTTCAGGTAGCCTTCCACAAGCTTCCCACAATACGTTGGGTTAATTTTGGCCCATTCCTCCTGACAGAGCTGGTGTAACTGAGTCAGGTTTTTAAGGCCTCTTTGCACGCTTTTCAGTGCTGCCCACAAATGTTCTATAGGATTGAGGTCAGGGCTTTGTGGTCAGGGCTTTGTGATGGCCACTCCAATACCTTGACTTTGTTGTTCTTAAGCCATTTTGCCACAACTTTAGAAATATGCTTTGGGTCATTGTCCATTTGGAAGACTCGTTTGCGACCAAGCTTTAACTTTCTGACTGATAACTTGAGATGTTGCTTCAATATAGCCACATAATTTATTTTGTGAAGTGCACCAGTCCCTCCTGCAGTAAAGCACTCCCACAACATGATGCTGCCAGCCCCGTGCTTCACGTTTGGGATGGTGTTCTTCAGCTTGCAAGCATCCCCCTTTTTCCTCCAAACATAATAATGGTCATTATGGCCAGACAGTTCTATTTTTGTTTCTTCCGACCAGAGGACATTTCTCCAAAAAGTATGACCTTTGTCCCCATGTGCAGTTGCAAACCGTAGTCTGGCTTTTTTATGGAGGTTTTGGAGCAGTGGCTTCTTCCTTACTGAGCGGCCTTTCAGGTTGTGTCAATATAGGACTTGTTTTACTCTGGATATAGATACTTTTACAACTGTTTCCTCCAGTATCTTCACAAGGTCCTTTGCTGTTGTTCTGGGATTGATTTGCACTTTTCGCCCCAAAGTACGTTTAACTCTAGAAGACAGAACGCTTCTCCTTCCTGAGTGGTATGACAGCTGCGTGGTCCCATGGTGTTAATTCTTGCGTGCTATTTTTTGTACAGATGAACGTGAAACCTTCAGGCGTTTGGAAATTGCTCCCAAGGATGAACCAGACTTTTGAAGGTCTACAATTGTTTTTCTGAGGTCTTGGCTGATTTCTTTTGATTTTCCCATGATGTCAAGCAAAGCGGCACTGAATTTGAAGGTAGGCCTTGAAAGACATCCACAAATACACCTCCAATTGACTCAAATTATGTCAATTAGCCTATCAGAAGCTTCTAATGCCATTTTTTGGAATTTTCCAAGCTGTTTAAAGGCACAGTCAAATTATGTATGTAAACTTCTGACCCACTGGAATGGTGATACAGTGAATTGTAAGTGAAATAATCTGTCTGTAAACAATTGTTGGAAAAATGACTTGTGTCATGCACAAAGTAGATGTCCTAACCGACTTGCCAAAACTTTGTTAACAAAGTTTGTTAACAAGAAATTTGTGGAGTGGTTGAAAAGCTAAGTGTATGTAAACTTCCGACTTCAATTGTATGTGTTATTCCATAGTTTTGATGTCTTCACTATTATTCTACAATGTAGAAAATTGTAAAAAAAAAATAAAAAAATAAAAAAACTTTAATGAGTAGGTATTCTAAAACTTTTGACCGGTAGTGTAGTAATAACTGGACAGATGATAGGGAATTGTAGTCAATCATCAGCTCTGTATTGGACCAAAATGTATTGACATCTTTAGAGGATTTGCAGACAGGCCCCCACAGGTCTGTACAGGATGTTTAGATGTGTAATCTGTCACTACACAATACTGATGTGTCAATCAGAGCATGACAACACACACTGAGTTATTCATTGACCAGGAGAGGATTGATATGTTTTTTTCTTGTACATTTGTCTCTTGCTTCTCTCTGGGGCCAAAGTGATTCAGAGGAAGAAATGTACCATGAATTGGTCATCTTCCTCTGTGACGATACTAAATCCCCAGCAGCAAAACAAAATGTGTCAAGAGAGCCCAGATCTGCTTGGACATTCACAGTAAGTTTCCATATATGTGTGATTCATGTTGACCCCTGCCTGATTGTGAAATACCATGTCAACACAAGGGGTACACTCTCTTATTGTTGCATGTCTTCCTGCAAGTCTTCTTGTGGGGAATAGTGGGGGGGGGGGAAACATGTATATATGTTTTATCACATACACCAGGTGCAATTAAATGTGTTGTTTTATAGTGTCAGCCGCAGTAGTACAGTGCCCCTGGAGCAAATTATAGTTATGTTCCTTGCTCAAGGGCACATCGACAGATTTTTCACCTTGTCGGCTTGGGTATTCAAACCAGCGAGCTTTCGGTTACTGGCCCTGGCAATCATAGGTAAACACAGATGAGAGTTCACTATCTGCAATGGAATGCCACCATGACATAACAGATGACCTTTGAACTATCGGGATTGTTTGCTCCAGACAGTCCCAAAGATATTTGTGGCTTTGGTTTGATCCACCCCATGTGTTGGAAGAGAGTTATTCACAGGAGCACTGAGCCTTATATTCATTTAAACCCTATCAAAGCTAGTGTTGTCGACTACTTGCATGCACCCCTTTTGCTGAAGTCAACTGTATGTGTGACAGGGTTTTTGCATAAAATATTTACTCTTGGAAATGATTTGAAAGGATGCTCAGCAATGGAAAGGATGCTCAGTTTGTCGTAAATACTTGGAATGACTAACACAAGCAGAACAGCTCCAAACGAGGATGTGTACACACACCTCACCCTTGCCAATAAGAGTGAGTTACCAAAGAAGGACAGTGTACCTTTAACTTACCAATACAACAGCTACCTTGTTTATGAGGACTTTTATAAGAAACCTGAATTAAACTCATGCATCAGGGTATCAGGGTAGCCTAGTGGTTAGAGTGTTGGACTAGTAACCGGAAGGCTGCAAGTTCAAACCCCTGAGCTGACAAGGTCGTTCTGCCCCTGAACAGGCAGTTAACCCACTGTTCCTAGGCTGTCATTGAAAATAAGAATTTATTCTTAACTGACTTGCCTAGTTAAATAAAGGTTTTAAAAAAATGATCAATAATCTATGATATATACCTTCTGAACTGGACTGGAAATTGCAGCAGGAGCACTATTTATGTCACCAATAGCCACTTTAGAAAATGTCAAACGGTTTCAAATGTGGACAACGTGTGTATCCCTCAGCCAACAAAAAATAATAATTAGAAAGTGATGACAATATCTTCAATAAAGTAAGCACCACACAACATTAAAATGACATGAAGATAATCTGTGAATATGTTCATTTATGTAGGCTATTCATGTCGATGAGTTTACAATTATTTCATAATTATCCAGTCAAGGCTCAGAGTAATTATCTCAATAAAAATATCGTAAGCGATTTATAAAAAAGATAGCTAGTCTAATGTCTTTGGTTGTCTATTGCTCTACATATATTATACTATACTGTACATTGACGAGGACATACACAAGGGAATAAATAGCTTACCCTCCTGTCCGTTGACAATTATAAACACGACACTAAAGACGATCCAAAAACTGCCCAAATAATTCACAGCATCTCTAATCTGTCCAGGTTTCAAGAACATGATTTCCGCGGATAAATGCAAGGAGTAAACCCTCAAACACCGGGATAACACTACTCAGTTCACTTCTGCAGAAATTACTAAATTACGAGGCATTGAATATTTACGATTGGGCACAGGGAGACGAACTGAGATCTCATTGGCTTCCAGATGTGTCAATTAAATCACTTCAAGAATCGCTTTCCCAAATAAGGGGGTCTTGCTAGATGTGGACCCATAAATGCTGATCTAAGGTCAGTATAACTTGTTATTTCATGTCGCCGAGGGGGATACGCTGGTCCTAGACCCGTGCTTAGTGACAACCACCCCCTAAAACTTGAAATGACTTGAGTTGTGCAAAATGCATTAGAGCAGGTGAGCATACATTCCCTATATTTTCTGAGTTTAATTGAGTGCTAATAATTTATTAGGCTATGGGTTGAGCCCATAGCCTAATTAAAACTATGTGCGCTCTATGATTAGCCTACTGTACACAACTGTAAAAGTCCGCTACCCTTTACGTGTGCATTGATTTCTACCTATTTATTATGCTAAATCATTTTACACGCTCAACAAACATCACGTATTGCATGCAAATAATATATGTGTATTATAACAACACTCCTTTAGTGGCCTAATGACATACGCGCGGTCAAATAAAACAATATGTATAGTTGTTGTGAGCTATTCTAGTCATTTAGCCTTAACATTCTCTAAACCATTCCGTGGTGCTCAAGCAAGCGGTGCACTCCTAGTAGAGCAGTTTGACCGATATACACATCGCGTGCGAACAACCGCTTCTCGTGACAGTAGGACAGATGCTTCTCACAGGCAAATATTGCCTTCGTTGCAGGAAGTGTAGCGAAGCAGCAGTACAGCGCATGTTCTGAGAACTCTCTGCAAGCAAATGATGAATTCTCTGCAGTGAAACGGTAAGGAAAAACACAGAGTATTCAGTTAAAATAATATTTGATAATTTCTGGTTGGTTTACGTTGTGTTTTCGTTTGCCTAGTCTGGAATGGTGTGTACTATGTACACATTGGTTGGTTGTGTGCGTGCCGCCGCACCAACATAACGTCAGTTTGAGTGGGTGAAGGAGGGAGAGAGGCACGCAAGTGCCGAAGTGGTTTATGCGCTGGGAATACTGGCTAAGATCCCTGAAACCTTTGTTGGTATTTTATAGTGGATCTCCATCGGATTTTCCTAATTTTTGAATAACTTGGGTGTCTTTTTTTGATAGGGTTTAATTCCTTTCATAAAGCACTTTTCCATCCACAGTTGTTGTCCCATATTATAGACTCAATTATAGAACTGTTTCTAATACTTTTCAGAAAACTCAATGGATTAATGTACTACTCCACTATCTATGGATTGGATTGGAAGCATCTATCTTTACTGTGCCATTTTTATAATGCACCCCTCCAAACCTACAGTACATTCGGAAAGTATTCAGACCCCTTGACTTTTTCCACATTTTGTTACGTTACAGCCTTATTCTAAAACTGATTCAACTATTTTATACACACAAAACCCCATAATGACAAATCAAAAACAGTTTTTTATTTTTTTATTTTTAGCAAATGTATTACAAATAAAAAACAGAAATACCTTATTTACGTAAGTATTCAGACCCTTTGCTATGAGACTCGAAATTGAGCTCAGGTGCATCCTGTTTCCATTGATCATCCTTGAGATGTTTCTACATCTTGACTGGAGTCCACCTGTGGTAAATTCAATTGATTGGACATGGTTTGGAAAGGCACACACCTGTCTATATAAGGTCCCACAGTTGATAATGCATATCAGAGCAAAAACCAAGCCATGAGGTCGAAGGAATTATCCGTAGAGCTCCGAGACAGGAGTGTTGAGGCACAGATCTGGGGAAGGGTACCAAAAAGTGAAGGTCCCCACAGCATTGAAGGTCCCCACGAACACAGTGGCCTCCATCATTCTTACATGGAAGAAGTTTGGAACCACCAAGACTCTTCTTAGAGCTGGCCACCTGGCCAAACTGAGCAATCGGGGGAGAAGGCCCTTGGTCAGGGAGGTGACCAAGAACCCGATCCCAGAACTCCACTCTGTGGAGATGGGAGAAACTTCTCGAAGGACAACCATCTCTGCAGCACTCCACCAATAAGGCCTTTATGATAGAATGGCCAGACAGAAGCCAACTCCTCAGTAAAAGGCACATGACAGCCCGCTTGGAGTTTGCCAAAAGACACCTGAAGAATCTCAAGACAATGAGAAACAAGATTCTCTTGTCTGATGAAACCAAGATTGAACTATTTGGCCTGAATGCCAAGCGACACATCTGGAGGAAACGCATCATGATGTGGAGCTGTTTTTCAGGGGCAGGGACTGGCAGACTAATCAGGATCGAGGGAAAGATGAACGAAGCAAAGTACAGAGAGATCCTTAAACAAAACAGTCTGCAGTTCTAAGTCATGCTAGGCGCCGGCCGAGGCAGGACCTCGAGCACCGTAGCTGGGGAGATCCGCGAGACCTCAGGACCTCATACTTGGTGAATGTTCACCTTCCAACAGGACAACGACCCTAAGCACACAGCCAAGACAATGCTAACCCTAACCCTAATTTGTCCTTGCTTGGGGACAAATCTCTGAATGTCCTTGAGTGGCCAGGCCAGAGCCCGGACTTGAACCCGATCGAACATCTCTGGAGAGACCTGAAAATAGCCGTGCACCGACGCTCCTCATCCAACCTGACAGAGCTTGAGAGGATCTGCAGAGAAGAATGGGAGAATCTCCCCAAATACAGGTGTGCCAAGCTTGTAGCGTCATACCCAAGAAGACTCGAGGCTGTTATCGCTGCCAAAGGTGCTTCAACAAAGTACTGAGTAAAGGGTCTGAATACTTATTTAAATGTGATATTTCAGTTATTTTTTATTTTATTTTTAATAAATTTGAAACATTTCTAAAAACCAGTTTTTGCTTTGTCATTGTGGGGTATTGTGTGTAAATTTGAAACAACACAATTTGAAACATTTTAGAATAAGACTGTAATATAACAAAATGTTGAATGTCTGAATACTTGCATATGTGATAATGGCATTTATCCTATAATGGAGACTAAATTAAAGGACTGATTCAAATTCCTTGTCAGCAAACTCAATGGATTAATGTTTTCAACAACTCTTCTATCAAGTTATGTATTAGAAGCATATTTACTGTACCATTTACAAAATCCACTCCTCCAAACCTAATTACATCACACACAATAATGGCATTTTTCCCATGTTAAAGAATAAATTAAAGGGCCGTTTCATATACTTTGTGTTCAAACTCAATGGATTAATGTAGTACAACTACTCCACTATCTATGTTATGATCTAGAGTAATTTTTACTGTACCATTTTGAAAATGCACTCCAATCTACTTATACGACATAATGGCATTTGCAGTTCCTTCAGAAACCTTTCAAACCCCTTGACTTATTCGTCATTTTATTGTTACTGCCTGAATTAAAAATGTATTAAATAAATACCCCATAGTAAAAAAGTGAACATTTGTTTTTTAGAAATGTTTGCACATTTATTGAAAATGAAATACAGAAATATCTAATTTACTTAAGTATTCATACCCCTGAGTCAGTACTTTGTAGAAGCACCTTTGGCAGCGATTACAGCTGTGAGTCTTTCTGGATGAGTCTCTAAGAGCGTTCCACACCTGGATTGTGCTACATTTGCCCATTATTCTTTAAAGAATTCTTACAATTTGTTGTTGGTCATTATTAGACAAACATTTTCAAGTCTTGCCATATATTTTTAAGTAGATTTATGTCAAAACTGTAACTCGGCCACTCAGTAACATGTATTGTCTTCTTGGTAAGCAACTCCAGGGTAGATCTGGCCTTGTGTTTTAAGTTATTGTCCTGCTGCAAGGTGCATTCATCTCCCAGTGTCAATTTTGTGTATAGAGCACACTTCAGACAAAACTGAATTACATTTTTTCCTCCAGGTTGGCAATGTTGCAAACTACACTGAACAAAAATCTAAACGCAACATGTAAAGTGTTTGTCCCATGTTTCAAGAGCTGAAATAAAAGATCTCAGACATTTTCCATATGCACAAAAAGCTTATTTCTCAAAGAAAATGTATAGTTTACATTACTGCTAGTGAGAATTTTCCTTTGCCAAGATAATCCATCCACCTGACAGGTGTGGTATATTAAGAAGTTGATTAAACAGCATGATCATTACACAGGTGCACCTTGTGCTGGGGACACTGAAAGGCCACTCCAAAATGTGCAGATTGTCACACAACACATTTGGCATGCTGACTGCAGGGATGTCCACCAGAGCTGTTGCCAGATAAATGAATGCTCATTTCTCTACCATAAGCCGCCTCCAACATAATTTTTTAGCATTTGGCCGGCCTCACAACTGCAGACCACGTGTAACCACGCCAGCCCAGGACCTCCGAATCCAGCTTCATCACCTGCGGGATCGTCTGAGACCAACCACAGCTGACGAAAGTGTGGGTTTGCACAACCGAAGAATATCTGCACAAACTGTCAGAAACTGTCTGCGTGTTCGTTGTCCTCACTCGTTGTCCTCACCAGGGTCTTGACCTGACTGCAGTTAGCCGTCATAACCGACTACAGTGAGCAACTGCTCACCTTTCGATGGCCACTGGCATGCTGGAGAAGTGTGCCCTTCACGGGGCAGATGGCAGACCGCGTGTATGGCATCGTGTGGTGAGCGGTTTGCTGTGATGTCAACGTGGTGAACAGAGTGCACCATGGTGGGGTTATGGTATAGGCAGGCATAAGCTACAGACAATGAACACAATTGCATTTTATCAATAGCCATTTTAATGCACAGAGGTCCTGAGGTCCTGACGAGATCCTGAGGCCCATTGTCGTGCCATTCATCCAACAACTACTCCCATATCTATGTTATGGACTGGAAGCTATTTTACTGTACCATTTTGAAAATGCATCCCTCCAATCCTACTTACATCGCATACGCAATAATGGCATTTAACTTTTTGGGCGACCAGACCAAATTCACATAGAAATGTGATCTGTAGATCTGTCATTATCGTTGAATGCAAGTCTAAGAAGCTGTAGTTCTATGTGTCGTTTTTCTGTCTTGAGTCGGTTTTGTACACCAGCTTCAAACAGCTGAAAATACAATATTTTTGGTTATGGAAAATATATTCCACTGTGGTTTAGAAGGTACAATGATTCTCTACACTATATTTGCTTGTTTTGTCATATAAAATGAAATTAGGCAAACTATTAGAATTTTAGCAACCAGGAAATGGCGGAGCGATTTATGCATAGTGCATTTCTATGCTTCAGGCGTAAAATATTATGCTCTGCTCGAGGCATAATAAATAAATCAAATAAAACATCCCCATCAATATCTGTCTGCTTAAGCTAGATATATGTTGTTTTGCATGAGCTGCGTTTCAAATGCTGATTTTGACTTTCTGCATTTGCCGTGGAAGGTGGCAGAGCTACAGCGGTGTTTGTCAGGCCAGGAGACATCTCGAAAATCCATCTTCTAACAAAAACGTCTGTAGTGTCCAAACGGTTTGTCCTACAAATTAACATGACCCCTCAATGGAAAGATTACTCTCACGATGGTGTTTTGCTCTACGAGTGTCACGGTACGCGTATGAAGGTACATTACATTACATTTAAGTCATTTAGCAGACGCTCTTATCCAGAGCGACTTACAAATGGGTGCATTCACCTTATGACATCCAGTGGAGCAGCCACTTTACAATAGTGCATCTAAATCTTTTAAGGGGGGTGAGAAGGATTACTTTATCCTATCCTAGGTATTCCTTAAAGAGGTGGGGTTTCAGGTGACTCCGGAAGGTGGTGATTGACTCCGCTGTCCTGGCGTCGCGAGGGAGTTTGTTCCACCATTGGGGGGCCAGAGCAGCGAACAGTTTTGACTGGGCTGAGCGGGAACTGTACTTCCTCAGTGGTAGGGAGGCGAGCAGGCCAGAGGTGGATGAACGCAGTGCCCTTGTTTGGGTGTAGGGCCTGATCAGAGCCTGGAGGTACTGAGGTGCCGTTCCCCTCACAGCTCCGTAGGCAAGCACCATGGTCTTGTAGCGGATGCGAGCTTCAACTGGAAGCCAGTGGAGAGAGCGGAGGAGCGGGGTGACGTGAGAGAACTTGGGAAGGTTGAACACCAGACGGGCTGCGGCGTTCTGGATGAGTTGTAGGGGTTTAATGGCACAGGCAGGGAGCCCAGCCAACAGCGAGTTGCAGTAATCCAGACGGGAGATGACAAGTGCCTGGATTAGGACCTGCGCCGCTTCCTGTGTGAGGCAGGGTCGTACTCTGCGGATGTTGTAGAGCATGAACCTACAGGAACGGGCCACCGCCTTGATGTTAGTTGAGAACGACAGGGTGTTTTCCAGGATCACGCCAAGGTTCTTAGCGCTCTGGGAGGAGGACACAGTGGAGTTGTCAACCGTGATGGCGAGATCATGGAACGGGCAGTCCTTCCCGGGAGGAAGAGCAGCTCCGTCTTGCCGAGGTTCAGCTTGAGGTGGTGATCCGTCATCCACACTGATATGTCTGCCAGACATGCAGAGATGCGATTCGCCACCTGGTCATCAGAAGGGGGAAAGGAGAAGATTAATTGTGTGTCGTCTGCATAGCAATGATAGGAGAGACCATGTGAGGTTATGACAGAGCCAAGTGACTTGGTGTATAGCGAGAATAGGAGAGGGCCTAGAACAGAGCCCTGGGGGACACCAGTGGTGAGAGCACGTGGTGAGGAGATGGATTCTTGCCACGCCACCTGGTAGGAGCGACCTGTCAGGTAGGACGCAATCCAAGCGTGGGCCGCGCCGGAGATGCCCAACTCGGAGAGGGTGGAGAGGAGGATCTGATGGTTCACAGTATCGAAGGCAGCCGATAGGTCTAGAAGGATGAGAGCAGAGGAGAGAGAGTTAGCTTTAGCAGTGCGGAGCGCCTCCGTGATACCGAGAAGAGCAGTCTCAGTTGAATGACTAGTCTTGAAACCTGACTGATTTGGATCAAGAAGGTCATTCTGAGAGAGATAGCGGGAGAGCTGGCCAAGCACGGCACGTTCAAGGGTTTTGGAGAGAAAAGAAAGAAGGGATACTGGTCTGTAGTTGTTGACATCGGAGGGATCGAGTGTAGGTTTTTTCAGAAGGGGTGCAACTCTCGCTCTCTTGAAGACGGAAGGGACGTAGCCAGCGGTCAGGGATGAGTTGATGAGCGAGGTGAGGTAAGGGAGAAGGTCTCCGGAAATGGTCTGGAGAAGAGAGGAGGGGATAGGGTCAAGCGGGCAGGTTGGTGGGCGGCCGGCCGTCACAAGACGCGAGATTTCATCTGGAGAGAGAGGGGAGAAAGAGGTCAGAGCACAGGGTAGGGCAGTGTGAGCAGAACCAGCGGTGTCGTTTGACTTAGCAAACGAGGATCGGATGTCGTCGACCTTCTTTTCAAAATGGTTGACGAAGTCATCTGCAGAGAGGGAGGAGGGGGGGAGGGGGAGGGGATTCAGGAGGGAGGAGAAGGTGGCAAAGAGCTTCCTAGGGTTAGAGGCAGATGCTTGGAATTTAGAGTGGTAGAAAGTGGCTTTAGCAGCAGCGACAGAAGAGGAAAATGTAGAGAGGAGGGAGTGAAAGGATGCCAGGTCCGCAGGGAGGCGAGTTTTCCTCCATTTCCGCTCGGCTGCCCGGAGCCCTGTTCTGTGAGCTCGCAATGAGTCGTCGAGCCACGGAGCGGGAGGGGAGGACCGAGCCGGCCTGGAGGATAGGGGACATAGAGAGTCAAAGGATGCAGAAAGGGAGGAGAGGAGGGTTGAGGAGGCAGAATCAGGAGATGGACAGATGGTTGGAGACGGTTTGAGCAGAGGGAAGAGATGATAGGATGGAAGAGGAGAGAGTAGCGGGGGAGAGAGAGCGAAGGTTGGGACGGCGCGATACCATCCGAGTAGGGGCAGTGTGGGAAGTGTTGGATGAGAGCGAGAGGGAAAAGGATACAAGGTAGTGGTCGGAGACTTGGAGGGGAGTTGCAATGAGGTTAGTGGAAGAACAGCATCTAGTAAAGATGAGGTCGAGCGTATTGCCTGCCTTGTGAGTAGGGGGGAAGGTGAGAGGGAGAGGTCAAAAGAGGAGAGGAGTGGAAAGAAGGAGGCAGAGAGGAATGAGTCAAAGGTAGACGTGGGGAGGTTAAAGTCGCCCAGAACTGTGAGAGGTGAGCCGTCCTCAGGAAAGGAGCTTATCAAGGCATCAAGCTCATTGATGAACTCTCCGAGGGAACCTGGAGGGCGATAAATGATAAGGATGTTAAGCTTGAAAGGGCTGGTAACTGTGACAGCATGGAATTCAAAGGAGGCGATAGACAGATGGGTAAGGGGAGAAAGAGAGAATGACCACTTGGGAGAGATGAGGATCCCGGTGCCACCACCCCGCTGACCAGAAGCTCTCGGGGTGTGCGAGAACACGTGGGCGGACGAAGAGAGAGCAGTAGGAGTAGCAGTGTTATCTGTGGTGATCCATGTTTCCGTCAGTGCCAAGAAGTCGAGGGACTGGAGGGAGGCATAGGCTGAGATGAACTCTGCCTTGTTGGCCGCAGATCGGCAGTTCCAGAGGCTACCGGAGACCTGGAACTCCACGTGGGTCGTGCGCGCTGGGACCACCAGATTAGGGTGGCCGCGGCCACGCGGTGTGGAGCGTTTGTATGGTCTGTGCAGAGAGGAGAGAACAGGGATAGACAGACACATAGTTGACAGGCTACAGAAGAGGCTACGCTAATGCAAAGGAGATTGGAATGACAAGTGGACTACACGTCTCGAATGTTCAGAAAGTTGAGCTTACGTAGCAAGAATCTTATTGACTAAAATTATTAAAAATGATACAGTATTGCTGAAGTAGGCTAGGTGGCAGTGTCTGCGTTGTTGACTTTGTAGGCTAGCTGGCAGTGGCTGCGTTGTTGATTACGTTACGTTGTGTTAAAAGAACGACAATAGCTGGCTAGGTAACCTAGAAAATCGCTCTAGACTACACAATTATCTTTGATACAGAGACGGCTATGCAGCTAGCTATGTAGCTAGCTACGATCAAACAAATCAAACCGTTGTACTGTAATGAAATGAAATGAAAATGTGATACTACCTGTGGAGCGAGGCGGAATGCGACCGGGTTGTTGAGTTCTAATCGGTAGACGTTGGCTAGCTGTTAGCTAGCTAGCAGTGTCTCCTACGTTAAGGACGACAAATAGCTGGCTGCGTTATTGATTCAGGGGCTAGCTGGCTAGCTAGCTAGCAGTGTTGATTACGTTACGTTGCGTTAAAAGAACGACAATAGCTGGCTAGGTAACCTAGAAAATCGCTCTAGACTACACAATTATCTACACAATTATCTTTGATACAGAGACGGCTATGTTACCTGAAAAATGTATGGAAGTGAATAGGGCATTTCCACGTAATACCACGGTAAAAATGTATTTGATTTTTTCCCCTAAGCTTTCTTAGATTTTAGATATAGGACAGACACTTAAGAACTGTTTTTCCATGTATGAATCTGTTATTCAATGCATTTCTATGGGCTAGTAGTGGCAAGGCCAAATTCTATGTTTCATCAAATATAAACAATACCAGTCAAAAGTTTGGACACACCTACTCATTATTTTTACTATTTTATACATTGTAGAATAATAGTGAAGACATCAAAACTATGAAATAACACATATGGAATCATGTAGTAACCAACATGTTTTAAAACAAATAAAATAGTATATTCTTCAAAGTAACACCCGTTTATTGAAATGCATTCTGTCATCAAGGCACAGGGTGGCTACTTTAAAGAATCTCAAATTTCAAATATATTCTGATTTGTTTACCACTTTTTCGGTTACTAAATTATGTGTTATTTCATAGTTTTGATGTCTTCACTATTATTATACAATGTGTAAAATAGTAAAAATAAAGAAAAACCCTTGAATGAGTAGGTGTGTCCAAACTTTTGACTGGTACTGTATATATTTGATGAAACATTGAATTTGGCCTTACAAGGTGCATCTGTGTAATGATCATGCTGTTTAATCAGCTTCTTGATATGCCACACCAGTCAGGTGGATGGATTATCTTGGCAAACGAGAAATACTCACTAACAGGAATGTAAACAAATGTGTGCACAAAATTTGAGAGAAATACAATTTTTGTGCATATGGAACATTTCTGGGATCTTTTATTTCAGCTCATGAAACATGGGACCAACACTTTAGATGTTGCGTTTATATTTTTGTTCACTGTAATATGGGCTACTTTTATGTACAGTGTGTGTACTTACATTGTCAGTACCAGGGTTACGTTTACCAGCTAGAAATATTGTAATCAGATTACATATATTTTTGAAAAACTAGATTATTATTTAGAGGATTACTTTTAAATTCAGAAAGGATGTTTGCGAAAAAATATATTTCACTCTTCTCTGTTTTCTCAATGACATTCAAATCAGCATTGAAAAAAGGCACACATTTAAGTTTGTTCCAACTGATTGAGTCTGACCACAGATCAGAGACCACTATGATGACACACCAAATGTGTTTGATGGATTGCGGGAAAAGAGCAGGAACAGGCTTTGGTAGGCTACAGTCCAAGCTATGTCTTGCATTGGTGCTACTGCTGTCGGCATCCAAAGATTATCCAACTTGAATAAACGCTTGGAAGTAAGGATGACAGAAGTGGTGTCATCTACGGTGATACGGATATCACTTATTATTGATATCTACATGGCGCATTGATGTGAATCACACTGCTGCTCTCTCATTTAGCTATTTGCGCCTCATGGATTGTGGTTGTTGTGGATGGCTGTTCACAAATCTAAATGGGTATCTGAACCCAAAAATGGTTGAATTCAAGAAGTTTAAGCTGCCTGTCAATCATTGTTTTTGAAACCAGTGGACAGCCAGTGAAAAATGCGCTCTTGCAACAGCTGCATAGTGCGGATCCCAGCCTATATAATAAAAGTAATTTTTTTAATTGTTCAATCTAATTCATGCTGATTAAAACTAAACATCCATAGGCCAAACGGACACATGCTCAAACTCACACACTTTTGAAAAGACGTAAAGGGGCAATCTGAGGTTAATACATACATTTTAGGATTTATAAATTATATTAGTGTAAAGATAGAATTTAATTTTATTATTATATGCAGTAAAAAGCGAGGGGTTAGAAGAATCCTACATAAACAACCCATAAAGTAAAATTTTACATCCGTGTTTTGCCAGCTATGTAAACTTTAACATTGATTTATCCTGCAATAGATGTAGTTCAATTGGTAACATACATTTTTGTCTTCTTCTAATACTTCTTAAGGGGAAAGTAAATTAAAAGTAACGGAACGTAATCAGATTACGTTACTGAGTTTGGGTAATCCAAAAGTTACGTTACTGATTACAGGTAATTTACAGGTAAGTTACTTTACTGGACAAGTAACTAGTAACTGTTAATGGATTCGATTTAGAAAGTAACCTACCCGACCCTGGTTAATACAGTAGGTAATCTCAGCACCCAGAATAACCAATGAGAGACTACACTGTCTGCTACTTATGTAGCTACCTAGAATATGATTTTAGCACCACATGCAATTAAGTGGTAATGTTGTTTTCTCTACTTCTTCTTACACACCATTCCGAAGTTAGGGAAAGAACAATTCAACTTGTTGAAGCCTGTCAGTCTGTTTTTGTTAACCCCTATTTATATATATATATATATTTTAAAGGGGGGTAACCCATACTAGGAATGGCTCATAACCTTCATGCAAAATACTTTTTGTCAGATGATAAATTATTTGATTACATGAGAAGAAATCCCAGTCAGAACCATTTGTGCCATAAATTCAATATGGATCTATTCTCAATAGCTACTATTGCATGTCAGGACCTACAGTACTATTTAGGACTAGCGTAACATGGACCTCTATACAGTATGCTGAAAAGCATCTGTGTGTGTGTGTGTGTGTGTGTGTGTGTGTGTGTGTGTGTGTGTGTGTGTGTGTGTGTGTGTGTGTGTGTGTGTGTGTGTGTGTGTGTGTGTGTGTGTGTGTGTGTGCGTGTGTGTGAATGCGTGCATGGGGTAGCCTAGGCAGGTAGCCTAGTCGTTAGAGCATTGGGCCAGTAACCGAAAGGTTGCTAGAGCGAATCCCTGAGCTGACAAGGTAAAAATCTGTCGTTCTGCCCCTGAACAAGGCAGTTAACCCACTGTTCCCCGTTAGGCAGTAATTGTAAATGAGAATTTGTTCTTAACTGACTTGCCTGGTTAAATAAAGGTTCAATTAAAAAATATATATATATGCCCATAAATATGCCTGTCCCTACAGCAGTCCAGGGAGTGGTCATGGGGAGTGCTGAGATCACAGTGTCCTCAAGAAACATAGTGATGGTGAAGGAAGAGGAGGAGGAAGGGGAGCACTGTGAGAGCCGCAAGACTCAGGTCATCCTCCATCTGCAGCCCATCATACAGGGGTAAGACTTGCAATGCAAAGAGGGGGCACTGGACACAACAGCGTGGAGGGTTGGAGTTACCATTTGGACAAAACGCAAAAGTCTCAAAATTCTATTTGCAATTAGTAACTAATTTAATTTATCGTTACTACGTAATGTAATTACACTAAGAAATTACAAATGTATTTTTTTAAGTGTACAAAGTGTGCTTTTCTAGACATCCAAGTTGTCAGTAAGATAAAACTGTCTTTGAAGTGTAGAATTCTGATAGCAGGTTCTGTTATATACTGTACATTGTAACAGCTGCCTCAGTGGGAGTGAATATTGCATGAAATAGTGGACTTTGTCACCTCCTACAGGGCAAATGAGGACAACGCTGACACTGGCTCTACTGTTCTAGCCATAGAGACGCATCATGGTAAGATTCCAAAAGACGCTTTGTTTCTATTCCTTATTTGTATGACCCGTATTTTAATTCATTACTACATTCAACTTGGAGATTAGATTTGTATTGTTCACATCTAGTATTTTTTTAAACTGGATATATAATTTGTATTATTTTGTTTTGTTGTGTTTTTGATGTATGGATGCTTGCTTGTGATATTGTGTATGTTATATACTGTGTGTTTATATTGTATTTTACCATTATGGATGCTAGAAGACAATCTTGCGGAGGGTGAGGAGGTTGAGTATGGATACCCCATCACCTGTGGCGAGAGCAAAGCTGTCCTCCTGTTTAAGAAGTTTGTCTGTCCTGGCATCAACATCAGATGTGTCAAGGTACCAGTCATCAAGTAACTTGTTCAGTATGCCACTAAGAAACATGCTGGTACCTGTATGTGTGCTGTTTTTGTGTGTGTGTGTGTGTGTGTGTGTGTGTGTGTGTGTGTGTGTGTGTGGGGCGGGGGGGGTGTTCATAGATAATTTTGCTTTCCATTGTCGATATGAAAGCATGTGAGATATTTTATTATTATTTAACTCTTTCTGTGCCTGTGATTCTGTGTTGCTTTTTCTCCTCCCTGCAGTTCAATGACCAGCTGATCAGCCCCAAGCAGTTTGTTCACGTGGCAGGGAAAGCCACTCTGAAGGACTGGAAGAGGGCCATCCGACTGGGAGGGGTGATGCTCAGGTAGGCTGCGTCATACTGGGTGGAGGGCAGGGTTTACATTTACATTTTGGTCGTTTAGCAGACGCTCTTATCCAGAGATACTTACAGTCAGTGCATATAACTAAAGAAGCTAAGACAACCACATATCACAAGTAAAAACTGTATTAAATAAAGCATCTATAAGCAGAATCAGTGCTAGGAAAAAGACAGGTTGGGGTCAATATGTGTCTGGGATCTTCTTGTTTTGCCTGCATCGGCTTACCTGGAGTTTTTTGCCCCATACATTCCACTAGCAGTTAGTAAGCAGCGTTCTTGTGGTGGTAGGATCACATATCACGCCGTCAAATTGCTGAGTGATGCATTTCTCACCCCATCTTCGTGTTTGCACATGTTCTCTGTCCATCTGTGGTTTAGTCTGCTGCCTTCATCCCTACATATCAGATCAGAAGCTTTTGTTACAAGCAAAGCTTTGATGAAACATTGAATTCATTAACCACTTGTAAACATTTCACTGTGTAATACACATATTGCCGCAACTAGAAGTAGCTGTTTTCTGACTGGATTAGATATAGTGATAACAATGTTTATTATTATATAACTAATCATAAAATAAATATACTAAACCATTCTCCTTCTCCCAAATCTTCTCTTATGTCCTCTATGCAGGAAAATGATGGACTCAGGTCAGATTGACTTCTACCAGCATGACACAGTGTGCACCAACACCTGCCGCAGCACCAAGTTTGACGTGTTGATCAACAGCACCCGCTTCCTTCCGGGCAGAGCCATGCAGCCCCCCCCTTCCCCTCTGCCAAGTGAGCCTATCAGCCAATTAGCCAAGGGCTGACTACACATTGCCCAGTGTGCCTATCAGCCAAGAGCTTACCTAACTACAGTACACGTTTACTATGTACACATTTACTCTCTCATGTCCCGTGGCTGCTGCCATTTATTAAACTGCTTTTTTTATCCCTGCACAAACTACACTTCACCTTCATAAACTGTACCACTCATATTTTGAAATGGACTACATCAAAACATCAATGAATAATTGCCCTCAGCAGTCTTTGGTGTGGCACCTATTTTATCACTGCACAGGGCAGTGATTGGAATCTAGAAGTAGGAAAACAATTCGATTTAGGGGCCTCAATGGTCTCCTCAGATGCGCATAGAACTTGGATTGAAAACCCTGTGCTGTGAAGGCACTTGTAGAGCCACACAGTTGTTACCACTGCTTACAACAAAATGTCTACAACAGAACTGAACCAGAATTTGAGCTAGTGATATGAGTGATGACATGAGATGTTGGAGGAGTGATTTGATGTGTGTTGGTGGCTCTCTGTGTATAGTAGATGGAGGCCATGCTGCAGTGTCAGATGACAGGATAGAGGAGAAGGCCTACACTACAGTGGAGTGGAGCCCTGGGCCAGCTCCTCCCATCACCAGTACAGCCAATGGACATGTCAAGAGGAAAAGGGGTGACATCATCCCTGGTCTGTATAACAACAACAGGGATACATTGATAGTTAGCTTAATGTAAACACATGCAAACAGACACACGCTTACGCACACACGTTCACACACACATACTGTATAAACACACACACTAACGCACGCATGGTGGCACGCATACACACACACACACACACACACACACACACACACACACACACACACACACACACACACACACACACACACACACACACACACACGTGTTAGGGACTTACAGTACTAAGGACAGTCACTTTGATGACTAAAAAGGCATCCTGGTCACATCTGACGTCTTGACATACACACACATTCCCCCAACACCATTCCACTTTCCTAATCATGCCACGTCTCTTGCCTTTCTCTAGATGGCAGTCTAAGCTTTTGGAGAGGCATAGCAGACGTTGGCCTGATGGGGGAGGTGTTATCCAGTTTCCGCACAGAACTAGTGGCCATGTTGAGAGGAGTGGAGGTCCGCAGTGAGAAGGCCATTTTGCAAGAAGCCGGTGAGCTTACACACTGTTACAGGTTCCCACACATACTTACATAATACTTACATGTATGAAATATCAGAGCGTTAAAAAATGTAATGTTCTATGGGTAACATGTACACTGAGTGTACAAATCATTAAGAACACCTTACTAATATTGAGTTGCACCCTCCCTTTTGCCATCAGAACAGCCTCAATTTGTCGGGGCATGTACTCTAAAAGGTGTCGAAAGCGTTCCGCAGGGATGCTGGCCCATGTTGACGGCAATGCTTCTCACAGTTGTGTCAAGTTGGCTGGATGTCCTTTGGGTTGTGGACCATTCTTGGTACACACGGGAAACTGTTGAGCACCTGTACTCAGTGTATTTAGCAGGTTTATATAGAGGCAGGTGGATTGGCAAGAGTTTCGTAGAACAAAATTATAATTGGGGATTGGTTAATTTGTTGGACTGATTTATTTGAATTGCCTGTCTATTTGTTGTTCCTGTAATGTGTTTTGTTGTGTCAGATGCTGTTGTGCTGAACTCCCTTTCTGAGATGTTTGGGCTGCTGGACTCAGTGAGGAGGGTTCTGGACCTGAGACGCAGTGAGACTGATGACAACCAGCAGCAGGTCCACAATGCTCTTAATGGTGAGAGAATGTAAGCTTGGATGTGAGCTTAGAATGGGAAAACATACACTCTTGGAAAAAGGGTTCAAAAAGGGTTCTTCGGCTGTCCCCATTGGAGAACCCCTTTTGGTTCCAGGTAGAACCCTTTTTAGTTCCAGGTATAACTATGTTGGGTTCCATGTAGAACCCTCTGTAATGGGTTCTACCTGGAACCAAAAGGGGTTCTTCAAAGGGCTCTCCTATGGGATTCTAGATTGCACAACACATTTGTACTGTACTTACAATATATAGGTTTGGATCCATGCACTAAAAGTAACACCGTTGTTTAAGTTATTTTTGCTTACCTGATATGTATACAGACTATTACTATGTTAGGTTTTCTTATTTCACTTGTGGTAAACGTGGGGTGTTGGGTTGAGTGTGCCGAGATTAACACAGAGACAGTGAGGTTTTAGTCAGCAAACACAACTATAATAGGCCATAAAATAAACATAGCAAAGAAAATCACATAGGTTTGACTCAGTCCTTCTTCTCAGCTTTGGCTCTGTGTCGGTCTCTCCCGGTTCTCGCTGGCGGTGTGCCACAGTGCCAAATGTCGCATCACGTACCTCCCCTCTATTATCACCCCCTGGGGTAGACCTCCTGGGATACCACACACTGTTCATTGCTCGATGATATACCAGTACAACCATGTGTCCTTCCTCAGTGCTGGAGGACCAGTTGGAGGACCAGAGGAAGCTGAGGCAGGATGAGCCCCCACCCAGCCCTGGTCACCTCTACATGGGCAGCTTCTCCAAGGCCACCCCCTCAAAGTGCCCGCGGCTGCATCCCTCTAGCTCTTCCACCACCCAGCCTCAGAACCAGACCACACAATCGTCCATCGTCTTATCTCCCATTACCACATCCCCAGTGGGTCAGCCTCTCAATGTGGCCGGCTTGCCTGTGGCCACACTGGCCCAACTCCCCACTGGCTCCCAGCTCTTCACCCACTACACCACTGGCAACACCTCTGCAGGAAAGAGAGGCAGCGCCATGTCTGTGGCTCTCCATGCAGCCTCCAGGGTGACTGTGCTCAACACAACCACAGAGTCATGGGTGGGGACCCCTCTACAGGCACTTCATCTAACCCAGAAGAAGGAGCAGGACTCTGGGGACAAGGAGAGCCAGAGACTGGGGGAGGAGAGGATAGTACTTGTGCAGCAGGGGGTACTACTGGACACTCCAGGGATTCAGACACACTTTGATGGGAACAGTGGGGGCTCAATCAGAGATGGAGGAAGAGGGGGAGGAGCAGGAGCAGGGGAGGGACAGGAGAGTGAAGGTACAGAAGGAAGGGTTGCATAATGTAGAGTATAATGTAGAGTCTTTGGCAGGAAGAGGGCATTAAAAGAACGTAAAACCAAGTGAGAGAAGAGAGAACCGTAAGGAATACAGTTGAAAGAGAATAGAGTGAGTGAGTGAGTGAGTGAGTGAGTGAGTGAGTGAGTGAGTGAGTGAGTGAGTGAGTGAGTGAGTGAGTGAGTGAGTGAGTGAGTGAGTGAGCGAGTGAGCGAGTGAGCGAGTGTGACAGTGTGTGTGTGGAAGAGAGCAAGAAGGTGAACTTCGCCATGTCATGTCATGTGTAGCTCCACACAGATTTTAGGCTATATGTGTTTTAGGCTATATGTGTAACATCATTTTAACGTACATAGTACTTTAATTACCCATGGTCTTCATCATCAAAGATATTGATATACTTAATGATAGGGGAGAGTGGGCTAAGTTGAGCCTTTCTCCGTCAAGGGAAATATTGTATTCTTTCTAACAAAGATGTCTACATTTATTTCAGGATGTTGTGTATCCCTGAAAATAATCAGAATTATGTATATATTACAGTTTTGCGGGACAAGGTAAGTTAAGCCGCCTATTTCTGTACTGAATTAAATATTACCACTACTGTTTTAAAACACTGTCTACCTTTATTTCCTAAACACAAATCAACACAATCACAATCATTTTTTTGTGTTTTAATAATTTAAAGCATATTTAACACTGGCTTAAAACTCTTTGTACTTTTTTAAAACACATTTAACTTAGGCCAGGCCCTATTGTCACCTCATATCCCAGCGATAATGAGAAGAAAACACTTACATTTGCTCAACTTGCCATTGGCTAAACTTTCACCCCATGGCAAACATTTTGACTATAATTAGTCCACACAGCTACAAGGATGCACTTTCATGCTTGGTTTAGGACCTCATATTGAAACTTATAGAGACCCCCAACTGATGTACAGAACGATCTTAAAATGATCTACATTGGTTTAGATACAGTACAAGCATCATGAAAACACTTGACACAATAAATTCATTTTTTTGGATCTAACTTGCTTACCACTTTTTCCATGTGGTTTCTTTCTTCACAGAGCTCTTCCTAAATATTTGGTCATGTAATACATGTTTTGTGTATGGTTTCCTAAAAACAAGAGTGGCCTAACTTACCCTTTGTCTCAGCTTACCCCACTCTCCCCTACAGGGTTTTATCACAACCTCTTCAGTAGTTCTCATCAACTCCTGTAAATCACAGCTTGTATTCATAAACCATATCAGAGTAGGATTGCTGCTCTTGGATCAGTTTTGCATTTTAAATCATAATGAATAAAAAGGGGGAACCTGATCCTTAAACAGCACTCCTACTCTGAGACGCAGAACTCACTGTTCCTCTCAAGTACACCAGGAGATAGGAACCATCTGTGCTATTATCATTTGGCTGTTTGTTCCATTCTGGGTTCTGAATTATCATAGCAGAACCCAGAATGGAACAAACGGCCAAATGATAATAGCGCAGATGGTTCCTGTCTCCTTTAGTTCAGATTTGATTACATATTGGCATCAAAATGACAGCACAGACTGGGGCAGGACTCTAGC